>NW_008353021.1:108350-127739 GCF_000622305.1 Nannospalax galili
CTTGGGCATGCACACTGACTGAACTTCTCCTTCTCAACCCTGTTTCCCTCCCTTCCTTTCTACTGGTACTAACTCTAAATACACTCCCCAACAAATACCCTGCATATTAATATACAACCCAGGCAACCCCACCTGACAATGAGAGAAGAGCTCTCTGTCTTTTGAAAGGAGAGTTAGGACACTGTACAGGGATGAGTGGTTCATCTGTGAGAGAGCATGTGCCTAGCCAGATGGAGGGTCTGAGTTCTATTCCCCCACCACAAAAGGAAAAAATGGTGAATCAATAATATTTAGTGATTTTTGCCAAGCAATTTCTATGAAGCCAGTCAACGCAGGTGCTGCCCGCACCCCACACCTTGTGTGTTCTCTCTCTGACTTCCTACCGGCAGCTCATTTCTTTTCCAAGCTCCATAACCAAGCAGTGATAGAAGAAACAAGAACAGCTGGGAGCACTGAGACTCTTTCAAGAAAGCCTCTTTCTTCTTTGGGTTATCCAAGACCACCCGATACAACCAGATGCGTGCCCGAGTGAGCCCAAACCACTGAGTTCTCTCGCATCTCGGACTTTCAAATTCTTAAATTTGCCCTTTACTTAAAAAAGTCAATGATTTCACCAAGAAAGTTTGATTAGTTTCTTTTACTTTCTGTAATGAAGTGCCATCCTTTTTACACTTGAAAGGATCTTTGTAATAATGCAACATTGATCTTTTGAATACAGATGAGCTAACCTAGATAATAGGATTTAGAATGTGAAAGACTGGACTTGCAGTGATACTTAAGGCTCCAGTGCCATCAAGAGGAATTATGGCAGAAAACATCTGTTTCCAGAGACACTGTCTGCATCTCCATAAATAAATGTAGAATCCTGTTTCCTCCTACAGAGTTTTATTTTGTTCAGCATCCTAAGAGAAAAAACATGCTGTGTCCCCAGATGTCAATCACCCAGTACTGAGACAGAGGGGGAGAGGCAGTTAGCTCTCAGATCTGTGTTATTCTGTCTGTAGTTTATGCCTCAACGCTCTAGAACTAGGATTCAGATCTGATAGTAGAAAGCAGTTCTAATAACACAAAACAAGAGAGATGTTCCTTCAAACAGTTTGCAACAGTCTTTGTTAGAGGTAGGGGATACAAAACTGTACTAAACATAATGCAAGCCCTTGAAGAACTGACAGGACAGAGGGAGGAAGCTTTGCAAAACAAAAGTCGATCCTCCAGGGAGCACTACAATACAGAGCTGTTTCCATCTCTCATACCTTGGAGGGAAAGTGGAGGGAGGGCTCTTTGTGGTCCCACCTCTCAAGAAAAGCAGAACAGTCACATCTTTATATAAATCTTCACACAGAGAAAGAACATTGTACTGTTGAGGCCAATGCCATGCCACCTATATAGACCGCCATATTAAAGTTAACAACAGAAGATGGCTCAGTGTTTAAAGGGGCTTGTCATGCAAGTCTGATGACGTGAGTTCAGTCCTCAGAACCCACATAAAAGTGAAAAGAGAAAACCAACTCCACAAGGTTGTCCTCCCCACCATACATCACCATCATCATCATCATCATCACCATGTTAAAAACAGAGTGAAAGGAACTATTACTAAAGTCCCAATTCAGTGACACGTGTAGGAGGATTCAGCTACTATTATCTCTACCTATGGGCATGCATGAGATTATATTCACATTTTTTTAAAATTACACCTAAATCTATGTTGGGGCGCTATAACACAATCATGTTCAACATTGTGATGGTTTGAATGAAAATGTCCCCCATAGGCTCCAGGTATTTGGACATTTTGTCCCCAGATGGTGGCACTGTTTTGAGGTTTTGGAAGGTGTGGCTATCCTGGAGGAAGCACATCACTGGAAGTGGGCTTACAGGATTCTTAAGCCTTGCCGGATCTCAAGTTGCTCTCTTGCTTCCTATGCCTGCACGACAATGTGAGAACTTCGCTTCTGCTGCTCCTGCTCCAGCCACCTGTAGCCACCATGCCTCCCTGCCATAACAGACTGTAATTCCCCTGGAACCTTAAGCTCAAATAAACTCTTCCATCTATAAGTTGTTTTGGTCAGTATTTCTATCACAGCAACAGAAAAGTGACTAATACATACATCAAGTGTTAAATATGAGATATAAAGCTTGAAGTATTTAGAGACCAGAAAGCTCCATGTGAGCTATACTCACCAAAGATTTTGAGACTTAGCTAATGCAATAACTGATTTTTATTGTCCTCATATGCGTCACCAACTGGGATGAGAAGCACTGTGCATGCAGACCCAATGCCAACCCTCATAAGGACTGGATGGGGGGGGCACCTAGCAGATGAGAAAATGGAGTTAAGTTGCCTACTGAAGAGTCAAGAATGAAGACTGGAATACCCAGACAAGCCCACCAAGAAAGGCAAATTGAGAGAAAAATCACGCTAGATGTGCGCAATGCTATTAGGAGAGACCAGCAATACTGAGTCCAGTTTGGAAAGAAGGTCAGATGCCAGACCTTGCAATGACAAATCAGGCCAAAAGAATTAGGATAATGCCCAAGAGGCCAACGCAAGGACACACTTCCCTGACTACCTCATAAGGCAAGGTCTTGGGTATCAGGCAAGGTAATAACATCACAATTCTAAATGCAAAATATGAGTTCTGCAGAGCAACAGCTGGGTTTGGATGCTGCCCTCATCACAGCAAGCCGAGGAATACAATTAGCCCCAGATCTGGCCTTTAGTGACCCTACTTAAGAATTCAGTAAACTTAACTAGAACAGTCAGAGCTACAGCCACCAAAACACACACTAGGGCATTCAAGCCCTGTGAAATATTTAAAAGAAAGTAATGGCAAGAAAAGAGGGAGGGGAAAGTAAAAATAAGGAAGGAAAGAAGGGAGGTGGAGGACAGCAAGGAGGGAAGGTTTAAATTTCTAGGTCCAGGGACTGGGGAGAAGCTCAGCAGTTAAGAGCACTGGGTGCTCCTTCAGAGGACCTGCGGTCAGTTCCCAGCACTCCCATGGTGGCTAACAACCATCTGTAACGCCAGTTCCAGGGGATCTGATACCCTTTCTAGACATTGCATGCACATGATGCACTTTCATACATGCTGAAAAAACACTCATATACAGTTAAAAAAATATATTTTTTATTTTATTTTTCAATTTTTTAAAGAGGGGGCTGGAGACATAACTTGGGGGTTAAAGAGCACAGCTGCTCTTGCAGAGGACCTGGGTTCAATTCCCAGCACCCAAATGGCAGCTAACTCCAGTTCCAAGTAAATCCATCACCCTCTTCTGACCTCCACAGGCTCTGCACAACACAGGTGCACTTGCATACATGCAAGCAATACACTCATATACATAAAATTAAATATTTTTTAAAAAAGAAAGCTAGTCACTTACCTAGTCCCTATAGTTTCCCCTGCCTCCCGGTGTGCCTGTCTATCTGTTCAGTTAGTAAGCTAAACACATTACCTTCACCTCACTTCTCATACAGGGTTTATTGGAATAAAAACTTCAAGAGCACCTGTGCTATTTTTTTTAAGTTCACCTATCCTTAGGCAACATAGTTTTATTCCAAATACTAGCTATTATTATAGCTCTTTTATTTCAAACTAACAAATCCACTCTGTCAGGTATAATATTGGATGCTGTGCAGGTGACAAATCCAATGGTATCTTAAGTGGTTTCTACTCTTTGAGGGGCCCACTTTTAGCATCTTTGTGCAGGACAGCAATTACCCAGGTCAACACCTGTCAATTTATATATATATATATGCATTTAGAATTGTGGTGTTACTACCTTGCCGGATACCCAAAACTTTGCCATATATATATATATGGCTTTTGCTTGGTTTCTGAAGACAAGCTTCAGTATGTAACTCAGGCTTGCCTCTGATTCATGACAATCTTTCTGCCTCAGCCTCCTGAATACTAGATTGACAGGCCTCAGTTTCATTTGTCTGTCACCCTACTCTCCAGGTGAAAATCATGTCAGGACTCACCAGATCTTAAGGGATATTTCCCCCCTCAATTCCCCATTTCCCTCATCTGGAAGCCCAGGGTGAGCACCTTGGATCTTCCTCTGGTAGCCAGCTATTCTCCATTCCAGTTGCCGCCTCTGGAAGCCAGCAGCTGGCGCACACGTCTCCAAAGGCCACAGGCACTGCCTGTGGAGATGAAGGTGCCCAGAAAGTCCCCACTGAACCTCGGCTTTGACTTGTAAACACAGGCTTTAAAAGAGCAAAGTTGTGAGTTTGTCTCCACTAAGGCAAACTTCCTGTACTGTTTGCTTTGGGCGGTTTGCCGAATGGATTTCCTGTCTGCTTCTCCAGCCTCTCCAGATGTGCTTCACCGCCAGGCTAGAGCAGAGGTGAAGAAGGGCGGCAGATGCAGGCTCCACTGCCCTTCTCC
Source organism: Nannospalax galili (assembly GCF_000622305.1). Taxonomy (NCBI): domain Eukaryota; kingdom Metazoa; phylum Chordata; class Mammalia; order Rodentia; family Spalacidae; genus Nannospalax; species Nannospalax galili. The sequence continues at coordinate 112,741 of NW_008353021.1, forward strand.
CCCTCGCCCTTCCTTGAGCCTGCTCTTCCTCTCAGCCCTGTCAGGCAGAGATTCTGCACCGAGCCAAAGGAGTGCTAGTTTAGAGTCTCAGAGTAACAGCTCCAAAAGCCACCGCTCTCAAGAGGGTAGTAAGAAAAAGCCAGGGCGTGGTTGATCTCCCAGTGCTTGCCCAGCATCCTGCTAAGCAGGGCGCCTGGATAACAGAGTGACTGACTGGTAGGGCTGGTGAGAGGTAAATGTGATCCCCACCTTAAAGAGGGGCACTTTATCCAAGGTCAGTGGAAGCCATCTCCAGGCCAAAGATGGAGCCCTCCCGGGTGCTGAAACCCAAAGCAGGAGCGCTCAGACCATTTCCCTTGATTTCCTTGAGTCATGTGGATCTCTCCCTGTATCTTTCATTTGCTCTACTTAAAGACAGACGTGGGTATCACATTAGCATTTTCCTTTCTGTTTGACAAAAACTTCAAATGTGATTACCAAGGCACTTCTCTTTCTGACAGGAAACAAAGTGGGGGACAGGAACTGTGGAGATATTGACTCCATATTGCCACAAAGAAGGTGCTGCCCCGGATTACACAAGGAGACTGCTCAGACAAGCACTGGCACACTGTCCACTGCTTCCAGAAATACAAGAAATCTGGATATTTAATGAAAACTCTTTCCCTTTGAGTATTGATAGCTAATCTGAAAAGCCTGCACGGGCCAATATAGTACGGCAAACCACAAACACCCACTGCAAGGATGCTGAAACAGTCTCCCTTCACACTGAAACCTCAGCCTCACCCCACCATGGGAAGAGAGAGCTGATTAGCTTTGAGTTAAGACTTATAGAACCCATGGGGGTGGGGGTGGGGGGTACAAGAACATTAGGAACCCAGCAGGATCAGCCCATCTGTGAAAGGGACACTTCAGAGTTTCTATGATCATGGGGTTAAGAAAGGTCACACAGCTCCATTCATACAGAAATCTAGCTGGATTGTAGCTACTTAAAGGTACAGTGAGATAAAATGCAAGGACGTCCTGGAAACAACAGGATTTGAGTCATATCTGAATCATACTGGAGGGCTTGGTTGAAGGTGCGTTTTGCATTATCTTTGTGACATTTTCAATTAAATGTAAAATCAACAGAACATCTTCTACAAGGCTGTGGCAATAGAGAACACTCACCTCAGCTTGTTAGCACACTAATCCCTCAAAACAGGGAAAAGGAGGATAAATCAACTGCCTTTGCTACCTTTATCAGCATAAACAAAGAGATAAAAATACGGTATAAAATTTTAACTATCTTTCCCCACCCTACCTGCAAATGTGAAATTCCCCTGTGCTTCAATAAAGGAAAAATACATCCAATGAAGTCTAACAAATGTGCCATCTGTTCAGAAAGTAGTAGACGGGCATTTTTTACACGTGATACTACTGCCCTCGTGTGGCCAGAAAAAATAGTGCCGCTGTTTTCCAATGTCGCTTTAAAGGTTATAACTTAAAATGTACTTTTCACAAATATAAATCATTTATAACATGGAGCAATGTGTGTAGAAGCTTCCATTTTAAATAGTACAAATATCTTCTATAATAAAATCTCTATTCAAATCAGCCCTTGGACTCTGAGCTTCATTTCACATTGAGTTTTCTTATGAAAGGGAAAGGAAATTAAGAGGAAAAAAAAAGTGTCATTAGAAAACAGCAGGATAGTGAGGAGGCGCAGCTCAGGGAGCTAATGACGGTATCAGTCACTGCTCTGCCACTGTGCCCTTACCTGGCTTCCCGCCTCACTGTCCTCCTGCTGCTTCCTGCAACAGGACAGGCAAGCATCCTTTCATTTCCTGTAGTCCTTTCCTGGATCTCCAACATTAGTTTGCATGGCCACCTTTGACTGAACCATTTAAACCCAAAGTGTCAAGATAACCCCAGAGGATATTCCTGGATAGGCATCCTTCAAAGGCATGCCAGGGACTCCTGGCCTAGCCAGAGGACAGAAAGGAAAACTTCTCAGCAAGGTGAATCAATGTAGTGCCTAAAACTCCACAACCGCTTCTCTCATGACTATACAGTGACCCGGTCAACAAGGAACAAATTAAAATTCATTATATATGAACATAAAACGAGACATGATACACATTTAGGATAGACGCTTCTCTAATCCAACTTACCAGGAAAATGGGATAATTTCATCAATATTATCTTTACCCTCACCCTATGGAAAGTTAAGATACAATGAAGCTTTCTTCCCCAGTGCATCAAATTCTCCCTAAAAATGTGTAAAACCTTGTATTAGTTAATTTTCTGTTGCTGTGATAAAACACATCTCATGTCCAAGACAAATGAGAGAACAAAGAGATTTTGGGGCTCGTGGCTCCAAAGGAGTAAGAGTCCGTCGAGGCAGGGAGGCACGGGAGGAGGCAGTGGGAGCAGAAAGCTGGGTGCTTACATCTTCAAGCAGGTGCAGGAAGCAGAGACAGTGGATCTGGAAAATGGGACATGACTATGCATTCTCAAAGGCCCCCCCACCCCCCCACCCCAGATGTCCTTCCTCCAGCAAGGCAGCACCTCCTAAGCCTCTATACACAGTGCCACCAGCTGGAGACAAAGTGTTCAAATACTTGAAGCCTCTAGTGGACGTTCATCTAAACAATCACAAACCTGTAGTCTTTTAGCATAGCATTCCAGTTTAAATTTAGGTGCAAGTGTTTAAATTTCATAATGGTGATTCACATAATAGTTGGAAATTTTAGTGGTTACCTTGAGTTTGTGTGACTAACTATGAATGCAAAGTTGCTTTCTCCCAATAAGGGACAAAACTCAGCAATTTGGTGACAAAATAAACAACCCCCCACCAGGGGAACCTCACCTACTTGCCAGGTTTGTACAGGTGCAGTCTTACTGGGAGTGTTAAGAATGCTCTTAGTGGCTGACCATGCTAGCCACTAACCAGATGGACGGTGCACATGTCTAAGGGTTATGGGCTACTGTGCATTCCTCTGTTGGACAAGGTGTAGAATATCCGCCCTTTGTTTCATTCACATCACACATATCTGCTGGTCTAAGGACAGGTCATATCAGAGATGGATATTTGGCAAGAGAGGACAGGAAAGTGTCTAAGAAACTGGACGCTGGCATCAACTATTTCTTAACTGAAGCCTCGCCTCTACCATTTACTGGCTGTGTGATGTCTGCGATCATCTAGGTCACATATCAGACTTCATCTGGAAAGTGGAACTGCTCCTAACCCCTGGAGTCATTATGATGAACGTATCTGACAAGAGTTTAGCATAGTTTGTGGAACATCATCTATGACAGAGGATGATAATAGAGCTGGCAGTGAAAATAAATAAAGGCCAGTGAGCTAGCTCAGTGGGTACAAAGGGTTGCTTTGCAAAGCCTACAGGAACCCACAGAGGATGGAAAGAACTAATTCACAGAAGTTGTCCTATGAATTCCATATGCGTGCCATGGTATGTTCTAGTATGTGCTCACATAATAATAATAATAATAATAGCAATAACAATAAATGTTAAAGAATATAGATGCAGAAGGAAGGACAGAGGTATGGTCAGGATGGTTGAATCCAGTTCTGAAGCCAGTTCACTGTCAGCTTGGAGTGCAATGTCAAATCAGGAAAGCCTCTGCATTCAATTTAGCCCAAAGACTGTGAGGGATGCACACTCCCTGGCCCTAGGACCAGAGGCAGGCTTGGGAGTCAGAGCTCCATCAGCATGACCCCCAGCTATTTGTTCCACATTGACTTCTTCCCCAGTAATCAATCAGTCAGAACCCACAACGAATCACTTTCTTTCCCTTCCAGGTCATCCCAGCGGCTGCCCTGACAAGGGTGAACAGTGAAGTGATGGCCCCTAACTAGCAGGTTTTAAGACCATCATGTTTCTCTGGCAGCTGCTCTGGTCTTCTCACACCAGGGTGACCAGCCCTGCCCTGGAGTATTTCAAATCCGGTCCCCTTAGTACTGATGAAAAGCAAGCTAACTGACTTCTTTATTTCTTCACTGTCAAGAATTGTGCAGATGGGTTAAGTTTCCAGTCCCAGTCTCCCTTCAGCCAAACATCCGTTCTCTACTTAGTATTCCAGGCCCTTGTTAGCTCAAGTCCCAACAGGACTGTTGGCCCAGGATCCCTTATCACCTTTTCCATGAGCCGTGGTCCCGAATGCTTTGTGCATATTCACTGTTACTTTCAATCACTCTACTTTTTTCCTTGTAAAATACAGCTCTCTTTGGCTAGCCTTCATTATGTCATTTTTACCCTGTAAAAAGTGAAATTGGTTAAGGCCTCTGTCTGAAGCTGGGATTCTTTCTCAGAGAACATTATTGTCATAAATTTTTTTGTACCATAAAAGTCACTGTATGGAGGCTGGAGAGAAGGCTCACTGGTTAAGAGCACTGGCTGCTCTTGCAGAGAACCTTGGTTCGATTTCCAGCACCCACATGGTAGTTCCAGGGGATTTGACACCTTCTTCTGGCTTCTGCAGGGCATTGCACATATGTGGTGCACTTACATATATGCAGGCCAAACACTCATACACATAAAATAAAAATAATAAGAAAATTTAAAAATAACTGTTTTTAAATGCATACATAAATGTATTATTAAAATATTAGAGTGTAGCCGGGCGTGGTGACACACGCCTTTGATCCCAGCACTCAGGAGGCAGAGGCAGGTGGATCTCTGTGAGTTCAAGGCCAGCCTGGTCTACATAGTAAGTTCCAGGACAGCTGGGGATACAGGGAGACCCTGTCTCAAAAAAACAAAACAAAACAAAACAACAACAACAAAAAACCAAAAAACAACGCTTTAGGAGATTCTACTGTGTAGCCACTGATGACAGAGTCAGATAGATGAACACAGGGAAATAGTCTCCTTTTTAGGGAATTCATATTCCCAGCTCCTGAATTTTGAACATTTCATATGTGAATTCATAACTGTGTGAAATGTGTATCAAAACAAGCTGAGTAGGTTTTGCCTATTCTAGCATCTTGGGCATCACACTGCAGACAGGCCAAGACCACTAATCCTTGTTCTCTTGCTCCCCAGCCTATTCAGGAGGCTACCAGCATTCCCTGAGAACTCTAATCAGCAAGCTGTTGAGCTTTGCCTGGGGAGTGTTCAGCAAAAGTCACATAGTACCTGTCCTCAAAATGTTACATAAATATTTACTTCACTCAGGTAAATTTAACTTATCAATGTGGTATGTTCTATGAAAGAAAGCCATTCTGTGCAGGTTGGCACATGCCTGTAATTTTAGCACTCAGGAGGCAGAGGCAAGAAGATTATGAGTTTGAGACAAGCCTAGAATATACAACAAGTCCCTATCTAAAAAGGGGGCAGGCCCTGGAGAGATGGCCCAGCAGTTAAGAGAATCTGCTGTGTAATCATGAGGATTGGAGTTTAGATCCCAGAACCCACAAAACAAACTGGGTACCTTTGCATGCCTGGGTACCTTTGCTTAACCACAACACTGAGGAAGACAGAGACAAAAGGATTGCTGGGACTTGCTGGCTTGCAGCCTAGCCAAGAAAATGTGAGCCCCAAGTTCAGAGAGAGACCTTATGCACAAATAAATAAATACACATATGCATAGATAAATAAATCTTTTTTTAACTGTCCAGAGAGAATCTTGATCTTAATCTGAGACAGTCCAGTGACATTTACACTTGCCTATTACCAAGAGACTTAGCATTTTAAAAGTAAAGATTTTCTGGTTAAAATAAAAATGACAGTATTTTTCCTAAAAGTAAGGCAATATGGTATGCAGTACAATTCTTATCAAAATTCAACTGGGGTTGTTGAAGAAATTGAGATATTAATCTAGACTTCATAAGCAATGCACAGCCCTTCCAAATAGCAAAATTAATTTTGTAAAAGAATAAAGTTGTAGACTCACACTTTCCAATTTTAAAACCACAAAGCTATACCAATAAATACTGGATAGTTTTACCATAAATAGAAGTATAAAGATCAGTGGCACAGAATTAAGACTCTAGAAATTAATTTAACTTTTAAGTTTTGTTTATTTTATGTGTATGACTATATTGCCTGCATGTATGTAAATGCACCATATGTGTGCAATGCCTGCAAAGGCCAGAAGAGGGTGTCAGATACCCTGGAATTGTAGTAACAGATGGTTGTTAGATGCCATGTGGGTTCTGGGAAATGAACCCAGGCCCTCTACAAGAACAAATAGTGCTCTTAACCACTGAATAATCTCTTTTGTCTCAAAATCAATTTTTAATAAATGCACTATGATAATTCCACATGGAAATAATCTTCTTAACAATTAAAGCTGAGACAACTAGATATCTGCATGTTAAATCAGTCTGAATCAAAAACCTAAGTGAAAAAGCTATAAAACATTTAGAAGAAAACATGTAAATCTTTGTCACTTTGCATTACGCAATGAATGCTGAGATATGACATAAACACAAACAACAATGCTAAATATAGATAGGTGATAGATAGATAGATAGATAGATAGATAGATAGATAGATAGATAGATGGAAGATAGATAGATAGATGATAGATAGATAGATGGATAATCATGCAGCTCAGTGGCAGATCACTTACCCAACATCCATGAAGCCCTGGGCTATACAGTCCCCAGAACTGTAAAACAATAACAACAAAGAATTGAAGGAAAACAAAATTAGACTTCATCAAAATTATTTAAAACTCTTGTGCAGAAAAAAGTTATTATCAATAAAGGAAAAACAGCCTACAGATGAGGAAAATGTAGTTAAAATCAGCTACCTGATAAAGACAGTATACAGAATACATAAAGAACTCTTAACAGCAAAAAGACAAGCTATTCAGTTTTAAAATGGTCAGAGGGTTGAATAGACAGTTCTCCAAATACACACACACACACACACACACACACACACACACACACACACACAAATTAACAACTATGAGTAAAAGTAAACCAAAAGAAAAAAAACAAGACATATAGATATATAAAGTGTAGAGGGTTGAATAGACAGTGCTGCAAAAAAACACACACACACACACACACACACACACACACACCACAAATGGTCAACAAGAGAAACTTTCTATTATAGAAGCTTCTTAAAATGTATACATATAATTATATAAAAAGAATTTTAATGTAGTTACCTTATAACGGGGGTCCAATAGCCCTACCAGAAACCAGAGACCAGCAAATAACAAGCCCATTGCCAGGGGGGCTCCCTCTTTCAGAATTATTGACCAGGGAATCCAGTAGACCCTCAAACAATACTGACTATTGCCATTGCTCTTGGTCACCCACCAGAACTTGAAAATTAAGACCCTATTGCTGAAGGTACTACATATATGAATCATACACCAAATAAGAAGAAATCAACCTGGTACTGACCTCAAAGCCTCATCTCTACTGGCTGGCTTTCGTAGTGCTGGAAGGTGCTATGGATGCCAGAAGAGAAAAGTGATCATCAACCTTACCCAGGTGTGAACCCTGCTAGCTACAATAAAGACTGGCCTTGCAAGATATGCCCACTGCTGCAATAGTGGCACAAATGTTATGAGAGTAACCAAAAACTTTCTGAATGGACCTAAGGCCCACATCACAAGATAGAGCCCATACCTGGCACTGTTATCAGGGCCAAGAACCTGAGATGAGACAGGTCACAGACTATAGGGGAGAACCTACTACTATTATTCTGCTAAATAGACATAGTGTTGAATCAGTTCCTAAAACCTTATTGCATAGATTAGTGCATTTCTTAGCTCTCACTAGAGAAGCTTCTTCTTATAGAAGATGGAGATTTATAGGCCCACAACTGGTCAACATGCAAATAGGTGACTTCAGAGTACTCCCCCCAAATGGAACACTTATGTCCTATCCTTGACTCCCAAAGCTCAGATATCATTGCAGAAGTAAGGCTGTAAAGATTGTAAGAACCAGAGGTAGTAGATGAGTACAAGCAGACCACATCGTTTGGATACCACAGGACAGCTACTCATATGAACCCACAGCACTTGTGACAACATACACAAGTCCTGTGCAATCACGAGCTAGGCAAAAACTCAGCATGGAGCGGGGGAGGTAAGCTGGAAGCCCCAGGCCTAAATGAGTAACTACTGGCAATAGCTGCTGGGAGAGTAAGAGTCAATTTTCTTTAAGGGTGTGATGCTTGGTAGGCTGACCAGACTCCAAAGGATGGACCCACACTCAAGAGCATTTGGAGAACACGTTAGACTCGATAGGCCTTTAGAAAACGAAAAATAATAATAGAGGACATGAAGAGGGTAGTGTGACAATGGAGATGGAGGAGGAAACCTGAATATGATCAAAATGTAGTTCGTGAAATTTTCAAAGAATCACAAATATTTTTAAAATAATGTATAACCAATTTTTTTTCATTTCGTAGAAAAAAATCATAAATTATCACTTCATTCCTATGAAGAGGGTTATAATGAAAAAGACAAAACCAGTCTCAGCAAGGATTTACAGAACTCGAACCTTCGTACATTGCTACAAGAATGTAAAATGGTGTTGGCTTCTGCGGAAAACAGTTTAGCAGACTCAAATATTGAACACAGATTTACCACATGCAATTCTACCACATGGTATACACAGATTTACCAGCAATTCTATTGCATGGTAAACACCAAAAAAAATAAAAAAATACGTGCAGACAAAATTTATACATAGGCATTCATAGCAGCTTATTTCATAATAGTTAAAAAGCAGAAATATTTCCAAAAAAAAGTAGAAATGGTTCAAATCTCCATGAATTGATTAATGGATAAACAAAGCATTCTATGTCCCTACAACAGAATTATCCAACCCATAAAATGTAATAAAGTATTACACAACATGAATGGACCTTGATAAAATGTGTAAAAGGAACCAAGGAAAGATGATTACTTTTGCATGAAATGTCCCAAAATAGCCAGGTGTGGTGGCAAACTTATTTAATCCCAGTACCCAAGAGGCAGAGGCAGGTGGATCTCTGTGAATTTGAGGCCAGCCCGGTCTACACAGAGGAAACTTGTCTCAAAAGCAAATGAACAAACAACAAAGAAATGTCAAAAAACAGAGGAATCCACAGATGTAGAAGGTAGGTTAATGATGGCCACCGGCAGGAGCTATAGCAGGTGGAAGGATTAAAGCGACAGGCAAAAGATTTAAGGATTTCTCCTAGAGCTGACTGAAATTGGATAGTTTTGATCATTGTACATCTTTGTGAATGTACTAAAAAGAACACTAAATGGTTACCTCAAAGAGGTATATGAGTAATGTCTCAAGGAAGCTACCTATGATCATGGGGACTTGACTGAAGCAACGCAGGAGCACCTGAAAGGCTGTGCTATAAAGCACGCATGCTGTAAACCTCTTTTTAAAAATATTTCATTTATTGTTTTATGTGTATGAGTATACTGGCTGCATGCATCTTAAGTGCACATGTGTCATGCAATACCCACAGAGGTCAGAAGAGGACATTAGATGCCCTGGAACTGGAGTTACAGATGATTGTTAGCTGCCATATGGATGCTGGGAACCAAACCTGGGTCCTCTGAAAAAGCAACCAGTACTCTTAACTGCTGAGTCATCTTTCCAGCCCCACTCTTAACTTCTTGTCTCCAACACTAAGCCTGTTCTTCCCATCTGAGCTTCACAATTCTCACTAGAGGGAGATTATAAGGCAGGGAGAGAGTTCTGCCTCCTATCCTTTCCTACCTCCTACTGCTTGCTGGTCCTATCAGCCTCACCACAGCAATGCCCCTGGACCCAGATCTGCAGTTAGCTTCACCCTCAGTCTCCAGCTTTTCAGCAATCCCCAAACCATCCCTGCAGTGCTCCTTTGGAAAAAAAAACAAAGGCAGACAGAGCTCACGCCTAGAGTCTGCGCTATTCTGAGTCACTGATAAAGGCCAACCATATCCTTTGCATTTCATTCTTAAGTGGTGAGCTGCTTCCCACAGTGTCTGTCCCTGTGACACTTCAGTAGTCCTTTTATTCCTTGTAAGCTCTTTTCCATGTTAAATTCCTTACATTGAAGTATTTTGTTTCTTTTTACTTAATTGCATTCTAATAAAGCCCATAACACATTATATTCTCCTAACAGTCTATAATTCATACAGTAAAATTACCTACTATTTTTCTTTATATAATGGGCTACTATGTCATGACATGACCTGCTTTATATTACAGATATCTTTATCAATGTACTTCCACATTATTTTGTATACAGTCAATATATCCTTTCTATGGTAATTAGATCCATTTCATCTTTATGCATGATGGTGTTCATTGCTCTAAATTTGTCTAAAGTATACTGGTCTTCTGAGGTACTTTAATTGCTCTGAATTCTAATTGAAGTAATTTATTCATTGAGCACATACACTCTGAAAACATTAGATTGGCTATTTGGGGGATACAATAGAGTAGATATGGTCTTGCACTGAAAGAGCTTGAATTTAGTGAGGAGGTGGGACAAAGCAAGACTGTGCAACTGAATTGCCCTGGACATTTCCAATTTTAAGAAGTCTGTCCCTTCCCCTCTGATAATTCTTGGGCTCAACTTTGGCTTCTGATGTGAAGGTTACAGTAAACACAGACCTTAATTCGTTTAAAATTATGCAACTCTTTACCCTGTGACTTATCTTCATACTTACCACAGTTTGTGTGGTTTTAAGATTGGAGGAAATCCTAAGAGCACATCTAAATTTAATTGTTTTGGAGTAGGGCAGTCACAGATCTAAGTAGATATAAGATTTATCAAACTAGAAGACAAACAATAATATAATTATACCCAATATTATAGTAGCATTCAGAGAACTGTCTGAACTAAATTCAGCTTTGAGTCTATTGGAACATCAACAGGATTCCACTAGCATGTCAAAGGACATTTTCTTAGACATCCTAACAAGCTCTTTTTTCTTGGTGAACATTTTATTCAAGGGTCAGACACCAATCCTACACTTCATTTACAAATGGGAGAAGCCCAGAGGCACTGAACAATTTATTAAGGACGTTTTCTTTAAATAAACTCTCTTCATAAGTCCATAATATATTCAAAGATGGGGAATTAAATAAACTCATTGGACATCACTGAAGCACACCAACTCATTACTCTGAAATTTGATAATGAAAAAAAAGGGGAAAGGGCAGTATGTACTTTAACTTTCTAAGTAAATAAATCTCAATGTCAGGCAAATAGTCTTAGTGAAAAAGAAAGTTCTTCTATTCAAAGACACCCAGCTGGTAAATGTAGAAAAAAACAATATAATTCAGAAATCATTTCTCGGCCTTCTATGAAATGACCAATGCAGGCAAATGATCTTAGTTTCCTGGTACTGCTACTACAAATTACTTCAAACTGGGCTGCTTAGAACAACCAACAATCTATCCTCTGGCAGTCATGGACCGGAACCTTCTTTGCCTTTCTCCCTTTTTGGCTGCTTCATCTATACTGAGTACTGCAAGGCTTTCCACTGGATCAGTCCAACATTTGTCCCTCTAATCAGCTGATGTGATGCCTTCCCTTGCGTCCCTATCTTCACTTCACATTTTCCTGTTGTAAAGATGCAGTCATTCTGCATTACTTTACTGACCTCTCATGAACTTCATTGTATGCCAAAAGACCTTGTTTCCAAATAAGATTTCATTTATAGGCACCAGGGTTTAAATTTCAACATATATTTTTGGGAGGCCACAATTTACCTCAGAGATCATCAATAGATTATAAAAATATTAACAAAGTGTTTACAATGAAGGGCAAAATCATCACCACCTTAATTTTGATGATGTTAATTTTGTTGAAAGCCACACAACCAACCCTTACCTGTGCAAACTGCATGATGTCACTATAGCATATTCTTTGAAAGCAATAAATAATGAACAACATGGAAACTAAATGGTCTTTAGTGCTCCTTTATAATACAGAATACTCATACAAAATAGAGAAGCCAACTCATACTACAAGAAAGCATTATCCAAAGCCAGACGTAGAACTTTCTGTGAAGCAACCACTTCTTTGTTGCTTGCTTTGGTTTGCAGTTGTTAATGACTGCTCACTATGTAGCCTGGGCTGGCCTTGAACTCACCCTCTTTGTACCTCAGCTGACGAAGTGCTGCTATTACAGCCTGCACCACCAAAACTAGTTAGTAAATTATCTTGTTTCTTCAACAAGCAAAGACACAAAGGGAAAAAAAGGGAAAAGTACAGGAGTTAAGAAAAGCTAAAAGAAAGTTGAGGTTTAAATTTTCTTTAAATGCTTCTAGAAAGATTTAATAGCAATTCTTCTTAACTTATTCTGCAAAATAGAATGGGAAGGAATGCTATGAAATTCATTCTATGAATCCAGTATCATTCTGATTCCAAAACCAGGTAAAGGCACACACACACACACACACACACACACACACACACACACGACAATCAACTAATTTCTTGGATGAGCATAGGTGCAAAAATTCTCAATAAAATACTGAAAAAACAAATTTAAAAACACATTAAGAAGATCACACACTATGATCAAGTGAGCTTCATCCCAGAGAAGTAAGGCTGGTTCAACATCTGAAAATCAATAAATGTAATACATCATAAATAAACTTGAGACTAGATATCACAAAATCATCTCAATTGATGCCAAAAAGACATTTGACAAAGTTCAACATGTTTTCATGATAAAATTCCTGAAGATGCATACCTTAAAAAAAAAAGACTACATCCAAGAAAATTATAGCCAGCATTATACTAAATGGAGATAAACTTAGACAGTTTCTTCTAAATTCATCAACAAGAAGACAAAGATGCCCAGTCTCCCCTCTCTTATTCATGATAGTGTTCCAAGTCTTTGTTATAGCAATTAGACAAAAGAAAGGCATAAAAGAGGCAAAACTAGGAAAGGAGGAAGACAAATTGTCCCTAGTTCCATGACATGATTCTATACTTAAAAGAGACTATAGAATCTATTAGAAATCTATTATATCTAATAAACACAGTAAAGTTGCAGGGTACAAAATCAATATTTAAAAAACAGTAACCTTCATATATACCAACAATGTACTCTCAGAGAAAGAAAACAGGAAAACTATACCATTCATAACAACTCCAAAAAAAATGCACTTAGGAATGAATGCACCTAACCAAAGAAGATAAAGACCTCTAAAATGAAAACTTCAAGACAATAGAAAAGGAAATCAAAGAAGATATGGAAAGACCTGTGTTCCTAGATTGGCAGAATTAATGTTGCAAAATGGCCATGTTACCAAAATTAATCTACAGATTTAGTGCAATACTCGTACAATTCCAATGTCATATTTCACAGATCTTGAAAAAACAATCCAAAAATTCATATGGAACCACGAAAGACCAGGAATAGACAAAGTAAGAACATAGCTAGAGGCATCACAATACCTGACCTCAAATTATACTACAGAACTGCAGTGATAAAGACGTCCTGGTACTGGCATAAAGCAGACAAGCAGACTAATGGAGCAGAACAGGACCCAGAAATAAACCAACAAACCACGGCCACCTAATATTTTTTACAACAGAGGCAAAAAATATTCCATGGAAAAAAACATAGCATATTAAATAAATGGTGTTGGCAGAACTGGGTATCCACCTGAAGATGAAAGTGACTTCATATCTCACCTTGTACAAAAATCAGTTTGAAATGTATCAAAAACCTTAATGTAAAACTCAAATCACTAAAACTACTAGATGAAAACATAGGGAATGCTTTCAAAGTTAAAGCCAACATAGAGTTCCAGGCCAGGATCACACTGGTTGTGGAAACCTTGAAGGCTTGAGTCTTACCACCTCACATTCTATATTGAAAAGGCATCAACTAGCTCTTCAGCAGGACCATGTGTCTTGTGTCAGCACCGATGAGCAGGTCTGAAAGGTTGACTTCCAGAAGGTCTCATTGCAGTCTATAATTTCCTTTCCTATATGCTTAAAGGATAACACCCAGAAAGCTTTTCATGCTTGGGACAACTTCTTCCAGAAAAATTCTATACAAAACCCCTCAAAAGTACCTGACCATTTTTTAATACACAAAAGTTATTCCACTCAGGAACAGATCTTACAGCAGTCTGATGAACCGAGTTTTGACTTTGCACTTCCTCACTCCTTTTCCATAGACAGGGCTAAAAAGCCACTTTTCTCCAATATGGGAATATCCATAATATGTGATAATTCCCATTTTTATTTGTCTTACTCTAAGGGATGTTTATATAATAGTAAGAATAACTCCTCTAGCTTCTTTCACCAGTGAGCAACATCAGAGCAAGGGGACATATAACTCATCAACGTGATGAGAATAAGTGGCTGCTGAATGCTCAGTCCTAAACTGGACACTGTGTCACCACTCTGAAGCCTAAGGAACACCACAGGAGAGGGGGAAAAAAGGCTGTAAGAGCCAGAGGATGTGGAGGAATACCATAGAATGCTGGCATGATGGTACACACCTTTAATCTCAGCACTCCAGAGGTAGGTAGAGCTCTGTGAATTCTAGGCCAGCCAGGTCTACATAGTGAGCTCCAGGTCAGCCAGAGTTAAAAGTAAAACCCTGGTTTTGGGGGGGAGGGAGGTTTGTTGTTGTTGTTTGTTTTTCTTTAAAAAAAAAAAAAAAGAAAGAAAGAAAGAAAGAAGCTTTTGTTGGGGTTCTCTGTTATGCAAGTAGAAGTCTCTTCACGTCCGGATAGCTCACGAGCTCGGAAAACCATGTACTGCAGATTCCTTTTCATAGCAGAGTGCCTTCCTGGCATCCTCCCAGACTCTTCTTTTACAGTGCTCGCCACAAATACATGCCCTCTGGCACAGGAGTTACCAGGTTTTAATCAGGCATTGTCTGATAGCCTGATAGAAGCCCACCGCCCTATGTAAATGAGGCATCCTAAAAGTACCAATCAGCTAAGACTTATTCTACTGTCTCTACACTATAAATAGTCCTAGTTTTACCCCAATAAAGTTGGAGCCTGGATCACCTCACTCACACTCGGAGCCTGGATCACCTCACTCAGACTC
>NW_008353021.1:127882-150649 GCF_000622305.1 Nannospalax galili
TGCCTCTTCCCTGTGGAGTTCACTGGCCAGGAACTCCGCAATCCTGAGGAAGGGTACAAGGGTGTAATAGAGGCGGGATTCCGACTAGATAATAATCTAGTAGCAGAGGAAGCTCTCCACTCCAGAGAAGTGTGTAGCTATCAGCTATAGCCAGCATCAGAGAAGTCTGCGTACCTGCCATCTCCAGAGAGGCGCGGCCAGCCAGACTCACGCCGGGACTAGCCAGGTATGGCGGAGACCCCAGGGTGCCCGCACACACCACGCCGGGGGTCCAGCGACCCGCCCCATAAGCTTTCTTCTGGATGTGACACGGCCATTGTACTCATGAAGACACGGTGGCTATGACCACCTGCTCAAGACTTACACACACACAAAGGAAGGGATAACAACATGAAAGGAGGGGCTAGTTGAGAAAAAGAAGGGAAGAGGTGGGATAACAGGAGGTAACGGGGGAAAGGAATATGGTTACAATGCATGGCATACAAGTAAGAAGCTATCAAAAAATAAAATTTAATTAAAAATCTAGTAACTTCTTTGATTACTCAGTAGTATAATGAAAGTACGTGACCCCCACAAGGCTCAGCGGACATTCCAGAAGAGGGGGCAGAAAGAATATAAGGACCAAAGGGTAGAGAGAAGTGCTATGAAATGCTGTCTTCTGGATATGACATAGCCGTTTGCACCCATGAACTCACAACAGCTGTGGTTACCTGCACAAGACCTATACAAAATCAGACCAGTCAATAATTCCAGCATGGATTGAGGAAGGGAGGGTTTATGAGGAGCCACGCCTAGCTGGTGGCACTTGATGGCTACTGGGAGTAGTCATTTTCTTTGGGGTGATGGCCACTGGTAGGCTACCCATGCTCATGTAGGCAGCACTAATCAGACTCAGTGGGTTATTAAAAAAAGAAAGTGGTTATGATGGTGGGAAGGACACATATTAAGGGAACTCAGGGGAAGAAGGAGGAGAGAGTTGGGGGCAGACATGATCAGGATACATTGTTTATATCTATGAAATTGTCAAAAAAATTTTAAATATTTTAAAACAAAATATGCAGGGGCTGGAGAGATGGTTCAGCAGTTAAGAACACTGGTTGTTCTTGCAGAAGACCCACGTTCGAATTCCAGCACCCACATGGCAGCTAACAACTATCCATAACTCCAGTCCCAGGGGATCTGACAGCTTCTTCTGACCTCCACAAGCACTGCATGACATGGGCGCACTTACCTACATGCAAGCAACACACACATACACATAAAATAAAACTAATAAATAAAATTTTTTAAAAATCTGCAAAAATATTATGTCCATACGAGTCAATCTTAGACACTACTATCATTTCCTTTAACCTTTTGGAGGTCTGAATCATAGAAAAACTGATGAGAACGTGCTTTATAAAAGGGATCATGGAGATTTTATCTATAGCACTAACAGTAAAGAATTTCCATTGGAAAGCAAAGTGCTTCAGTGCTCTCTAAAATGACCTAAAGTCACTCTAAAATTTACTTCTGAGAAAAAGTCAGAGTTGTACTGACCTAGTGGGGGCCAGATTTCTGGGTAATTAGACACTCATCTATGAACTGACATCTGAAAGCCCAGAAAGGAACTACAGATACTTTTTAGGCAAGTTTCTCTTCATCTGTTGTCTACAGAGCAGATAATATTGGGATCTGTCCCTTTCTCTTGAGACACTAAGGTCAAGCACCAGCCACGATACGCACACAGTGAGCCTGAGCCTGCTCAAGGGCAGGTTTTTGTTGGTCTCTTTTATTGATTTGCTTGACCCTAGGAGTACAGAGTAAATAGCATTCTGTTCAACTTGAAAAGAGAAAACTAAACTCAAACCACTGCCCATACTAATATGAACCCTTCATTGATTTTTTTAAAAAAGGAAAATAGAAAAAAAGTCACAAAAACAATAAGCATCAAATCAAAGGCCATAGAGAACAAAATGATCTTAGAAAATAGATGTAGTGTTCCTCGCTGAATTTGAAAATTGTTGTGCTGCGGGTTATAATCAGTCTTTTTTATATGGTTGGTCATTAGTGACTGATCAAGAGATATATGTTGTAGTGCAGAAGTCCTTGAGTCCTTCTCTTTAAACTACCCTGAGTGACCTTGGGCAGCTGGCCTTATCTTATGGATGTTGCAATATTTGTAATATAACAAATGTCCTTCAAATTAAAAGTAGTAAGTCTTGGGCTGGAGAGATGGCTCAGTGGTTAAGAATACTGACTGTTCTTGCAGAAGACATGGGTTTGATTCCCAGCACCCACATGGCAGCTAACAATTATCTGTGACTCCAGTTCCAGGGGATCCAACAGCCTCTTCTGTGCTCTGGGGCACTGCACAACACGGGTGCACTTACCTACATGCAGGCAATATATGCATACACATAAAATAAAAAATAATAAAATATTTAAAAGTAATAAGTCTGGACTTATTTAGCTGATTCTCATCTCTACTTGTATTATATTCTTATTTCCACTTGTGCATTTTCTATAGGCTTTGTCCTAGTTTGCTTTCTGTTGCTGTGATAAAATCCCATGACTAGAAGCAACTTGGGGAGAAAAGGCTTTGTTTGGCTTACAGGTTACAGTCCACTCTCCAGGGAAGCCAAAGAAGGAAGTCAAGGAGAAACGTGGAGGCACGAACTGGAGGAGAAACCAAGGAGGAACACTGCTTACTGGCTTGCTTCCAGGCTCACATTCAGCAACTTTTTTTTTTAATTATTTATTTGTTTCTATTTTGTGTGTAAGAGAGTTTAGCCTGTATGTATATAAGTGCACCATGTGTGTGCAATGCCCAAGGAGGCCAGAAGAGGGAATCAGATCCCCTGGAACTGGAGTTACAGATGATTGTTAGTCACCATGTGGGCGCTAGGAACCAAACCCAGTTCCTCTGAAGAACAGCCAGTACCTTTAACCACTTATCTGTCTCTCCAACCCCCAGTTACCTTTCTTATACGACTCAGGCCCACCTGGAATGGTTCTGTCCACAGTGGGCTGAGCCCTCCTACATCAATTAGCAATCAAGAAAATGTGCCACAGACATGCCCACAGACTAATCTGATGGAGTAACTACCTCTTCCCAAGTATCTCAGGTTGACAACCAAGACCAGGCATCATAGGCTTCTTCAGGATAAGGTCCATGGAAAACAGGATTTGGGACTGAGTCACCATCCTTTTCTTAAGACATACTGATAAGTTAATGATGATGAAATTCAAGAGACTGGGATCATTGCACTTGTTTTCAGCAAGCCTCTGAAATGAAGATGGAAGTGGTCTGAAGGGAAGGAAAGAGCACAAGTTCTATAATCAGAACTCTATTCCTCAGTCATTAGGCAAGAGCTAGGAAAAGCCATTCAGAAGTCTTGTCAGAAATCACAAAAGGACACTCTATCTCATCAAGAATGACTATATATATGAGCCATAATATCAACACAATGGGAAACTGTACATTAGATATGTGTATGAAAAGTATTTATGTACCCTAGTACCATGCTCAATTAATATACACTAATAAAAATATCTTTTTTAATCTTGGGGCTGCAGAGATGGCTCAGTGGACAAAATGCTACTTTGCAAGCATGAGGACCTGAGTTCAGATTCCCAGCACCCACATTAAAGGTGGGTGTGGGGGCTGGAGAGATGGCTCAGCGGTTAGGAACACTGGTTGTCCTTGCAGAAGACCCAGGTTTGAATCCCAGCACCCTGACTCTTCTCTTTCCTCTGGCTTCTTTTCTTTTACATATATCACAGCCCTTTCTTGCTGCTTCCCACTGTCCAATATAGATCTCTGTGCTCCTTATAGGTACAAAACAGAGGCTCTAGTCATGGGTAGGATCAAGTCCTGTTTATGAAGCTGAAGACCTACTGGTAATTAAACAGGTCTCTACAGCTGCCAGCTTATGAATGCCAATGCAGAGTTCCATCAACAGAGTATGAGAATCTTGGAGTTTCATGGGCTAGATGGGGTTGGGGTAGAAGTTTCCAGAGAGTGTCTTGTCAAACGGAACAAGCATAAGGTTTAGCTGAGGCACTTCTTACATAAATCTTCAAACCTTGCTTCCAAAGTCATATTTTGGTAAGTCATTCCCCTGTGTCTGATGGGAGCTGTGACACCTTGGCAAGTCAAGGCAGCTATAGTATCCCAGATGGCTTCTCTAGCACACAGAAAGATCATCATTAACCTATACACCAAACAGGTTTCTAAGGCAATTCTACTACAAGTGGTGCACTGTTCACACTGCGCAAACACAAGTTTCAAAGTTTATGTAACTGCACCATGCTGACAGTGAGGCCTATCAGTCTTTACGTTTTATCCTGTCTCTGATTGAACTGAAGTCAGGAGGCTGCCTCTACCTGGTTGTAAAGAGTTGAAGTGACTAAGCAGTCTTTTCTCAGCATTTGAGATTTAAATACCAGTTCCCTTTAGGAATGTGACTTCAGTCTCACCTGGGAACTTCAGCCAGCTCTGTTTTACATTTACAGTTTTATACTCAGTAATTATTCACAACGTGTTTATAGGGTCTATTTGGTCTCCCCAGCTTGATCATAAACTCCTGGGGTAGTTAGAAAACTTTTAAAAATTAAAGGAACTCAAAGGTTGTTTTTAGCACAGCGTTAGTTACAGACGTGTATCCAAGGTCACAGATGCATGCTATCTGCTACCTTATTCAGTTCTAATATGGAGAAAGAGTCCCTAAATTGCCACCCAGGAATAGGAACTTGAAGTAGAAGATATTAACATTTTTAAAAAAAACAACATGTATGCAGTCTGTATACCCTTTTTTAATTTTTTATTTATTTTTATGTGTATGAGTTTTGCCTGCATGTATGTAAATGGACCTGTGCATGCAATGCCTGTGGAAGCCAGAGGGGGAATCGAGTTCCCTGGAGCTGGAGCTTTAGACAGTTGCTAGCTACCATGTGGGCGCTAGGAACGGAACCCAGGTCCTCTGTAAGAGCAGCCAGCTCTCTGAATGTCTGAGCCATCTCTCCAATCCCAAGGCTGAGTATCATTTGTTCAAAATGCTAGGGGCCAGAAATGATTCTAATTTGGGAATGTTTGCATATATATAATGAGATTATCTTGGGGATGGGACTCCATTCCAAACACAACATTCATTATGTTTCCAATACATTTTCTGTACAAAGCTGAAGGTATGTTTATACAATATATTTGATGCCGTTCATTTTGGCTGTGATTCCACCATGTGTGGTTTGTATGACGTTTTCCACCTCTGGCACTAAGTCAGCCCTCAAAAACATTCAGATTTGGAGGCATTGCAGATTGCCGATTAGATACGTTCAATGTGCATTTTATAATCAAGGGAAGCGTTATTTTAAAGTAGGAGTTCTCAAAGTGGGTTTGCAACAAGCATGATTTAAAAAGCGATTTAGTCAAAACTGCAAATTTTTATGCCCCTCCAGACCTACTGAATCTGAAGGCCTGAGGGTGAAGCCCAGCTGTGTGAGTTTTGACGGGTTCCCCATATGATTCCAATACATATTATGGTTTAAAACTAGATTAGAGCCTCACATGAAGGCTTCTACCTGTAATTACAGCACTCGGGAAGCTGAGGCAGGAGGATCCTGAGCTGCATAGTGAGCTCCAGGCCAGGACCAGAAATGTAAACAAATAGAAGTAGCAGTAGAGTTTGTCCTGTTAATTCTTTAGAAACTGAAAGCAAAACAGAAGACACTTGAAAGATTAAAAATAGTAAAGTGACCATGTAATCAAAGTATATATTTCACTTGCTAGAAAACACTAATTGCACGTATCATGCATAAAATGTGAACACATTCCCTTATCTATTTATATGAAATAAATGAAAAAGAAATGTTGCCCAAAATTAACAAAAGATTTCTGTTGTGTTTTCCACAGTTCTTTGTCTCCTTGGATCAGTCCATCTCCTGACCTCTGAGAAGGGGAGAAAGATCATGTTTCTGTTTTACAGCCAGAGATAAAAATTCAGAGCTGACCTGTAGAAGTCACAGGGGATACGAAGAGCCACCTCCCTCCTGTAATCTCCTCCCACCACCAAGAGTATTGCCTTCTTTTATGAAAACAGATTAGGTCCTCTGTTTCCCTCACTCAGCTTTCCAAAGACTGGGGTCAGTGTTACCTTGCAGAGCTTCTTACAGGCTTGTTTATTGTCTACAGACCTTTCTCTTCTCTCACGAATTAACAGCTTGTCCTCATATCATCCAGATGGATGGTTGCACCTGCTTAATTGAAGTTGTAAGATGCAGGCATAGATTAAGGAGTGCCTGGCTGGAGTGCTTACCGCTGGCCAGACATAATTAAGAAAGGGAAAGTTACAAGGTCTGCTGGGGCATCAGTTAAAGGGCCCAGTTGGCCAATTTCCTAAAAGTGCTCCAGTGGTTGTTATGAGACACATTTGCCGCCACACTGGAAGAGCATTGATAATGTGTTGCTGATACTGTGATGCTGACGGGATGCAAGTTCTGCTCTCTCTCCGGGATGTTTATTTAAACTGATGCTCCTCAGAACCCATCCCTCTGTCTCCTGTCTCAGAAACATCTGGATGTTTAGTAAAAATGCAGATTTCTGAATCTCCTCCGGGACCCACTAATTTAGTATATTCTTGGATTCTCGGTGGTAGTGGTGAATCAGGACTCTGCCATATATAACAGCCTTCCTCTAAAATTGAGCTATTTATTGACTTGCAATCCTTTCATATGTAGAATTTCTGAGGTTATCTTTAAAAGACTGCACAAATCTACACTCTCCGAATAACAACTCTAGTAATGCCTTTGTCATCAATCAAATCTCTAAAACCATAGAAATCCTAGAGTTTATGGCAGAAGTCAAGAGGCTTTGTCTCAGGAGGCTCCTGAAACAATTCTTTAGAATGCAAATTCTCATCTCAGCTACAGAAGCTCAGCAGATGGGTGCTTTCCACATGAGTCCCACACATGCTGATGCTGGAGAACCACTACTTCATGCCCATGTCCCTCAAACTTTAGTTAGAATTTGAATTACGGAGGATCTTGAGAAACTAAAAATTGTAAGTTTACAAACTATAATGCCCCTTATCTCATTGATGTTACTGATTGTTAATAGTTCATATGCTGAGTAGAAAAGCTCTGATTTTCTTTTTAGCAAATGTCATGAACAATATTTATATTTAGAAAAAAAAATGAGGTTAGGGAGATGGCTCAGTGAGGGAAAAGCACTTACTGTGAAAACAAGATCTGAGTTCAAATCTCCAGCACTCACATAAAAGCTGCACATAGTCATGTGTGCCTGTAACCCAAATATTGGTGGGCCAAGGCAAGCAGATCCTGGGGGCTCAGTGGCCACCCAGTCTAGTTAAAATGATGAGCTTCAGGTTCAGTGACAGACCTTGTCTCAAAAGCTAAGGTGAAGAAGGACAAGTGTGGTAGTTCATGTCTTAAATCCCAGCACTCTGGAAGCAGAGACTGGTGGATCTCTTTGACTTCAAGGCCAGCCTGGTCTACACAGCAAGTTCCAGGCCATCCACAACTACATAGTGAGACTCTGTCTCAAAATAAATACATAAATAATAATAATAATAATAATAATAATAATAATGTGAAGGGCAATAGAGGAAGATTTCTGACACTCTTCTGGCTTCCACATACTCTCACATGGCCATGCACACCCACACACACCACAGCCACAGTCATACACATAAAAATTGAGGAGTGGGAGATTAAGAATCAGAATTGAGGTTCCTAAGCCTGGAGTTATGGTTAATCTTCCTTGTTAGTGTGGCCAGATTTAGAAACCCCACGGAAACCCACCTCTGGATGTATCTATGGAGGGGTTTCCAGAAAGGTTTGACCACAGACGGAAGGCCCAACACAAACCTGAATGTGGGCAGTAGCATCCAATGGGGTGAGGGTGAAGCCAGGGCCTGAATAAAGAGGAAAAAGCCAGGTGAGAGTTGACATTGTCACTCTCTGCTTCGTGACTGAAGATGCCGCCTACTCAGAACACCATGCTTTTACAGCGCAATGGACTGCAAGTTCTCAGACTCTAAGTCAAAATAAAGTCTCCATCTTTCAAGTTGCTTTTGCCAAGTATTTATACACAGCATCAAGAAAAATAATAAGTACCCTTGGACTGAAGTGGACAGTGCACCAGAGACTATAAATATAGAAAGTGCAGATGCTAATATACCATCAGCTGGTGTGCCTGTGTGCGTGCGTGCAGGCGCGTTCATGTATGTGTATGTGTGCGCGCACGTGTATGTGTGCATGTCTGTGTGTGTGTACTGGTGTGTCTGCCTGTTTTTGCATGGACGTCAGAGGTTGATGTTGGAATGGTTATGTCTTCCTCAATAGCTTCTCCACCTTGTAGAGTAAGCTTGCTAATTGGCTATCCTGGGTGACCAGCAAGCCCAGGGATCCTCATCTCAATCTCCCTGGCACTGTGATTACAGGCCCATGCCACCACACTCAGCTTCTTAGGTGGGTGCTAGGGATCTGAACTCAGGCCCTCAAGCTTGCAAAGCAAGCACTTCACCGATGAACCATTTCCCAAGCCCCCATCAGTTGGCTTTGAGTTTTGAGTATTCGGGCTATGTCTACAAAGACTGGTCTTCATACCATCCTCCAAAGCCCTGGAAACTAAGATCATAAATTTTATGTGTCTGGGAAGGAAACCAAAAATGACTTAACAGGGATCAAACTGTCTTTTGGCCTAGGACAAACAGGATACTACCCAGCTTCAGGGCTCTGATAAATTGTACTAAACTGTCTATTGTGTGCACAGTCTGGTCTGGCACTCAAGGTCTCACTTCTACCCAGCTCTGCCAACTGAAATGTTGACCTTACCACACCGTATTGCACCTTTTCACTGGGTTCTGATTTCTTCACTTATTCAATGATGGTGTTCACCTACCCTTAAAAATCTTGGTTCTTTGGGGCTAGAGAGATGGCTCAGCAGTTAAGAGCATTTATTGCTCTCCTAAAGGCCCTGATTCAGTTCCCAGCACCCACATGTTGGCTAACAACTGTCTGTAATTCCAGTTCCAGATCTGATGCCCTCTTCTGTTCCCCGTGGGCATCGCATGCACGGGTACACTTACATTTTGCCTGCATGTATGTAAGTGTGCCACTGCCCATGGAGGCCAGAAGAGGGAATCAGATCCCTTGGAACTGGAATTACAAACAGTTGTTAGCTGCCATGTGGGTACTGGGAACCAAACCTGAGTCCTCTGCAGGGGCAGCCAGTGCTCTTAACAGCTGAGCCAGTTTTCCAGTCCCTAAATTTAAAAATGCTTTAAAAAAAGCCTTGGTTCTCTGTTCCATTCAGTCCTCGGTATGAACACACTCTGTATTTTATGTGGTGCCTGAAGATAGCCACTCTCTCCCTCTGCAATCAGGAGTTAGTGAGAATGCAGTGTTACGCCTTTGAGTCAGCTTCTGCTGCTGACTTGAGAGGATCACAAGCCTTGGCAACACGTGTAGGAATTCGGATGCTACATGCTTCCTGAGCTTGTACTTTCCACCTTTGCCTTGATATGTTTTCAATTATTCATCCTTGATGTTCCATCTCACTAAAACTACTAATTTGAAATATGGTCACATACCAGATTAGTTTGCCTGACTGTCAAGGGTTTACTAAGTAGCTCACATCCACTGAGATGAGGTATGTATAAATTAAAGAGTGAGGATTTGTTCATAAGGGGGACCTACCAGAATAATTTGTGCAATAAAGACTTTGAATAGCTAGTAGGTTTATAGAATTTCTCTAGTGTAATTAGGAGAGGCATTGTTGTGTAATGAAGAAAATTAATTAGAACTAAATGTTTAGGGAATGTGTGGCTAGGTAACCAAAGGCATATTTGCAGCCTAATTGTTTCTTGGCAGCTGGAGGCATTTTACACCCTTTCAGGATGTTTAGTTAATGGATATTTTAACATGCCCTACTGTTTGCTTTTCCTTAAACTACTCCTACTATAGAAAAACAGCTCATCAAAGGCTTAAACCCAGTATATAACCCATTGGAAAAATGCCTGTTATCTGGTTTATTTGATCATACTGTCTGTCAAGTGTTAATTATTTCTAGAAGTCCAAATTGAAGCTAATTGGCATGGCTTCCTGCCCCGTATAATTACAGAATTCCCTCGGATGCTTACAAGACGTAAACACCGAAAAGGTTTCTAATGTTCTGCCATTACTTCCCCTTGCCTACAGCTGACTTTCACATATTCTGCCTGAAGTTCTGTATGGATCCAGACAGAGTTTTTTAAAATGTGGTTAATTTCAGGGTCCAAAGACATGGCTCAGTGCATAAAGGCATTTACTACCAAGTCTGACAACCTGAACTCAATAGCCAGAACAGACATGGTAGAAAAAGAGAACCGACTCCCACAAGTTATCCTGTGACCTCCACAAGGCACGTGCGTGTGCGCACACACACACACACACACACACACACCAAGTAAAATGCAAATTTTTTCAGTTGTTTAAAATATGGTCAATTTCAAATAAGAGGGATTACTTACCTAGTTGACTGATTGTTTCTATAATATTCATAAAAGTTTGAAGGCAGTGGGGCTAGAGAAGTGGCTCAGTGGTTAAGAACACTGGTTGTTCTTGCAGAGGACCCGGGTTCAAATCCCAGCACCCACATGGCAGCTAACAACTGTCCGTAACTCCAGTTCCAGGGGATCTGACAGCATCTTCTGTCCTTTGTGGGCATTGCATGACATGGGTGCACTTACCTACACGTAGGCAATACACGGATACACATAAAATAAAAATAATAAAATTTTTAAAAAGCTTGAAGGCAGTTATAAACTCAAATACTTGCTCTGTTATTTACTGTGTGATCTTAGAAAAGTTATTTAAGCTTCTTAAGGCATAGTCTCTTGAGCAGTAAATGACAATAATAAGCCTGATAGCATAGGCCATGGTAAAATTTCTAGATAATTATATTTAATTAAATGGAGACACTTTTGAGTTACAGATGAGAGGAACTCAGCCTCAAATTGCAATAACAGGAGATATTTATTTAAAATTATTTTTAAAAATTTAAGTTAGTTCCTGTGTCCTTCTGACATGACCCAATATTTTCTGCGCACATCTTCATTTTCTCTAGTCTATGCTCATTTTTATTTCCATCTCTACAACGAGCCATTTTCCTAAGGAGACATGTGTTACTGGAAAGTTCAAGGTAGCAAAGCTGGCTTCAAAGCACAGCCAAATCAAGCAATTCAAGAAATGTGCCTGAATGTTCAAATCTTCCTTCTTTAACTCTTGAGTCTGCTTTTCTTAGCAACAGACTGCACATGTTGGCTTAGATCATCAGTAACACTTTCCATTACAGGTGCTTCTAGGAAACAGAAAGCCTCCTTTGATGACAGTTACAGCAGAAGTTCCATGGAGTGGTCAAATGCCCAATCTCCTTAGCTAGGAAACTTCGGTACCCTGCCCAGGTGAACATAATGACCAACCCTCAACAGACCCCAAGAAGAGCTCATACTATGTGAACCACCTAGAACAGCCCAGAAAGAGTGGACTTTGACATAATACAGGTGTGCTTCTGCCATGCCCTACAGCTACTAATCTCTTTCCTCAGCATACTGAATAGTGAATACTAAACAGTGGCTTTTCAATCAACTCATTTGATCACCCCACACCAATGTGACCATCTGATGGTTAGATAAAATTCCTATGTATCTAATTGAATATGAGATGGAGTGATGGCTAAAGGTTTATAAAGTAAATGAGGACTTTGTCAAAATGTGTATGTCTGACTCCTCATCTATAATAAAAGGATACTTTATTTGGTTAGTATGATATTCTAATTAATGCATGTGGGTGGCTACGCAGATCTATGTGGTGTATGCATGTGTTCAGTATTTGAATTCAGTCTTCAAAGATTTAGGCGTACTGCAGCAGAGCAATATCGGATAGGCCTTGGATACAACCAGGTCACAGCTCCAGCCCTACTTCTTACTGTAAAATGTTGGTGAGTTACTGAGCTTCCCTGAGTTTGTCTCATCTGTCAAACTACATCACATGATGTGCACATTCAGTGCTATCATGCATGAAAAGCATTTGGCACAACACTAAATACCCATAAATTTTTTTCTATTTTCCTTATTTTTATAGTGTCATACACGTATACAATGAAATGTGATCATATCTACCCCCATTTCTCCCCTCTACCTCCCAAAATGCATCCCTCCCAAGTTTATGTCTTTTTCTTAATACCCCACTAAGTCCAATTAGAGCTTCCTATACATGGTATAGGACCATCCACTGGAGCATGAGAAACCTACCAATACCCATATCCTCAATAAGAATGATTCTTCCTTCCCTGCCACCCCCCGACCCCGAGCAAGTATCCACTACCAATCGCTCTTCAGTATGGGGTAGGGCTGTGAGAACATCTACCCCAACTATGCCAGAATTTTGACTGACTTGATCTTCTGTAGGTCTTGCACAGGTCATCACAGCTGCTATGAGATCATGCTTGTGATAGCCACACCCTGTCCAGAAGGCAACATTTCACAGCACTTCTTCCTCTCCTCTGGCTCTTACATTCTTTCTACCTTCTGTTTGCCATGTTCCCTGAGCCTTGGTAGTGGTGGTGAGGTTAATATAGATGTCCCATTCAGGGCTGAGCATAGTCATTCTCTTACTCTCATCATTTTGACTAGTTATGCATCTATCCATTGACTGTTGCCCACCGCAGAAACAAGTTTTCTCTGATCAAGGTTGAGAGCAGCCCAGGTCTGTCAATGCCAGGAGGTGAGTGAACTGGGGAATCTTGGACTCATAATTTTTAAGAATAAAATATAGACACTAAAATATAATACATAGATAATTTTACTTCCTTCAACAATAATACAAGTATCTCAGGATTTCCAAAACATTGTTATAAACATTAGTTCTTACTGTAGTAAAGAAAAGAAATTACCATTTAAACTTTCTCTGAGAAATTTCTTTTTTAAAAATTTTCTAATGTCTTAAAACAAGCATAGGCATTAAGTTTTCCAGAAGCTAAGGTTACAGGTGATTGGGAGTTGACCGGTGTGGGTACTAGGAATTGAACTTGGGTCTTCTGCTAGAGCAGTGTGCATTCTAACCAGTGAGCCATATCTTCAGCCCCAACATTGAAGATTTTGACCCAGAAGTTTAGATCATTCAAACTCATAATTTCTTTATGACTGTTTTTCAAGGGATGATATTTATTTGGTTTTATACTCTGTATTTTTAATAGACTTCCTCAATAAATCAAAGTCATAACAACATAGATGCTAAGAAAGTATTAAAGGTATTCTGAGCACAGGATAGTGGAGAGAGTGATCTTGATATAATGGTGTCCTGGCATTCTGCTGACACCAGTAACAGGCATGGACTTCCTGCAGGCCAGCCTGATCTGCATAGCAAGTTCCATCCAGGGCTACAGAGTAAGACTGCATCTCAAAAAGAAAAAGACACCAGGAAGCTATGTTTTAAGTATATGTACAGCTATGAAATGATACCAGAATCATGTTGTCTACTGAAATAAATCAAAGAGCACAAAAAAATCCTTATAACTCTCTATTTCAAAAAGGTGTGTGTGTGTGTGTGTGTGTGTGCGTGTGTAATGCTTAATTTATGCACAGACCATTTCTGGAAGCTTACCTAAATCATTAGTAGTTTGTTGTTCAAAAAATTAATATATATTCCGGGCGTAGTGACACACGCCTTTAATCCCAGCACTTGGGAAGCAAATACAGGTGGATCTCTGTGAGTTCAAGGCCAGCTGGAGCTACAGGGAGACCCTATCTCAAAACAACCAAAAGAAGTAATATATGTAGCATTTTTACATGTCTGATATTTACTTATTAGATTTCAAGATCTTGAGGAGAAAAGATACACTTTGTTTTCCTTGATATTCTTGCACGTATAGAAAATTACACACACTAAATCTCACAAGATGCCTGTGAACTGACATCTCCAGACTGACCTATGTTGAAGTAAACTTATGTAGAGAAAACAATTCCTCTAAACTGGTCATGAAAATAATGTGAGCCTTCAGCGTAACAATCTTTATCTCATACAGAGAAGCACAATTGAAACCTGGTAAGAACTTGCCATTCTAATTGCTACAGTGGTTAAGAGCAATAGAAATGATAAAACTTTCCATTTTGTCCCTAGAAAGTATGTAACTCATCATGTCTACCCTGCGATCCAGTCTTTCATGCTGCCATCTGCAGTTATATTTGCCATTGTAAAATTAATAGACCGTGTGGTTCCCAGAAAAGATCCAGCTTGGAAAGGGAACTTCCCACCACATGGTGTGCAGTTAGAAACAGCTGGCCCCGCGGGCAGGGAGGATTCTGACTGGTGCTGAAGCATTCGCTGTGGGTCATTGCCCATCCTGGAGCACCAGCCCAGCCTACCAGTCCTTCTTAAATGACATGAACCCACAGCAGGTGGGTGCTACTCCACTTCATTTCTTCATTCAAAACATTTTCTGAAGCTCACATTAATGAGCCCTTATATGTGAAATTTAAAAGCACTAAATCAAAAATAAAGAAGCCCAAGTACACGTGCCTTGGCACAGCTTCAGAAAAGAACCTTTGATTGGGTGGATCAGAGCATTGGATCTCTGTCATAATTCCTAAAGTAAACTCTGAAAGAAACAACATAATAAACCACCTTCCTCATCAATGTACCCAAATCATCTGATTTCATTTGCAAATTATAGAGTTGAGAGAACACTGAAGAGCTCTGAGCAGCCAACAACTTGAACTTTATCAAAAGCACCTACTGTAGACCTTGGTGTTAGTCAACTTTCTGTTACTGTAACACAATATCTGGGATAAGATCTATAAGAGAAGAGTATTTGGGGCTCATGGTTTTGAAGGTTTCACTCTGGTTGCTTGGCTCTGTTGTCTTTAGCGGGTGGCAGCATAGTTCATCATGGCAGGAGCAGGAGGTAGAGGAGGACTGTTCACCTCATGGGGGCAAAGAGGCAAAGAAAATGTCAAGACTGGATTGGGGTCCCAATATCTCCTTCAGGGGCACCCACTCTTAGTTAGTTCCCTTGTTGCTGTGGAAATCACCTAACAAAAGCAACTTCAAGAAGAAAGAATTTGTTTTGGCTCATAGTTTGAGGATTGCATTGTGGTAGGGAAGTCATGGAGGCAGAAGCATGAGGCAGATGGGGACATTGACCCACAGTTGGGAAGCAGAGAGAGCTGACTGCTGGTGCTCCACTCTCTCTGTTTTTCATTAAGGCCATGAAGTGGTGCCACCCACATCCAGAGTGGGGCTTCTCTCCCTCTCCCAGTTAAACCTCCTACGAAACATCCCAAGACATGCCCAGAGGTGTGTCAGCCAAGTGATTCTAAATCCTGTCAAGGTGAAAATCAAGATTAACTGCTTGTCCCCCAATGACTTGACTTCCACTGAGATTCTCTCTTAAAGGTTCCATCACTTCCCAATCATTTCACCTGCTGGGAAAAAAAAAAAACTTTTAGCACATACAGTTTAGAGGACATTTCATATCTGCATCAGAGCAATGTTTACGGGACTTGCTTTACTTTTATTCACACACATGTCACTGTTTCACAGCTGAGGAAATTAAATTGCAGAGAAGTGGATACCTTGACCGAAGTCAAATATTTATGCCGTTTATGTGTAAATATCAAGATATAAATTCAAATCCAGGTCCATCTGACCCCCAAACTGGCATTCAGGCCAGCAAGATGGCTCAGCAGGTAAAAGTCACTTGCCACCAACCCTGACGATCTAAGTTGGATCCCCACATCTGATGTAGTGGAAGGAGAGAACCAACTCCTACAAGATGTTTTCTGAGTACACAAGGCCACCGTGGTATTGCCCACATACACACAAAACAAATAAGTTTAATATTTTAAAACTCTGGTGGTCCTTCCACTGAAGAACCAGAGACAAGCAGTGAATGGTGTGGACTCTGGAGCTAGATCATGTGGACATGAATCCTGACTCCACCACCCACCAGCTGCAGGTTTTAAACAACATACTTAAGTTCCTCACCTCTCAGTTGCTCCATCAACACAAAGGACACAATAATAGTAACTACCCAGGGGCTGGTGTTAAGCAAAAATTGACTTATACAAGTAAAATACATAGAAATACATTTAGTAAGCACTAGTATTGTGTCAAATGATGATGCTGAGATCAAAGTAGAGAAATAAAGGAGACGTTTCATAGTTTCAGTGTATAGACTCAAGAGGATGCGGAGTGGGGAAAAGAGAGAAAATGGATCGATGAGGGTGAAATAGAACAGTAATGTAGACAAACTTAGAAACCATTCATTCTGTAGGTCAGAGTACCCTGAAGTTTGTTCTTATTGGCTCTGTTGTTGTTGTTTCCTAGGCTTTAAAGAAGGAAGACATCGCTTTGTTAAATCATCTCAAAAGGAATTGTGTGTACAATAAAGTCTATATAATTTAAACTCCTGTGTGGGATTTATTTCACTTTCTCAGCTTAGGCAAAGGCTTCAGGAAGCAAAACATCGACTCTGATTCCTAAATGAGCATTGGTCCCCGTGCTTCAGTTACTCTAAGCTTCCAGTAGCAGCAGGCCTAATAGTGTGTGCTGCACAGCTGGGCTCTGAGCCTGGGGCTCCCGATGACTTTTTAGAGAGCTTCATGATTGGTTTGCTTCCATGGGATTTGAATCAAAATGAAAAATGAACCCAAGGTTATTTGGAAGCCGTTCATATTTAAGAGACTTTCAAATATCACAAATAAAAAGTGGTCTATGAATATTGTGTAGCCCTATAGTAATTCCCCACTTACTAATGTTCGTCTGGGGGCAAAAATTAGTGATGGACACACCCATGTTTCAAAAGTTAAGAAATTGAGTTAAAATCCAAGTCATTAGGAAGAGCAGAAATCATTTTACTGAGAAGGAATAGTGTGTAAGAGAAAATCACATTTAAATTTCCTAGCAGTGTGATCAAAGTACTCTATCTAGATGATGCCTCTTCCTGATCATCCTCAGCCTCCAGCACACACCCCTTAGTCCCTACTCCCAAGGACGCATTTCCACAATCCATGAAGCCTGGATTGTTCTGGACTTTCCAAGATGAGGTCGTAAAGATTGAGGAGCATGTGTCTATCTTTAATGCATAAAGGAGAAACCAAATACAGCCATCTCAGGGACACCTAACTACTAAAACGCCTTTCCAGTTGCCATCCATCACCATCTCTTAGTGGCATTTGTGTTAACCCTGACCCTGCATTTTGGCACAGAACTGCCTTTCAGGACGGGCCCTGCCTTCACCAGCCAAATCAGCCATTTTTCATTGAAGACCTGCTGGCTGAACAATCCACATTTACAAAGGAGCTTGCAGTGCTGTGAGGAGCCCACACAGAAATGTAATAAACAATGTCTGAATTACATTTTGGACATTTAAAAATGCTCTGGGCTCCATTTCATAAAGCATTTGCATGTGTAATGAACGGAAAATAAAAACATCACTGAGCTTCCAGTTGCAGGTTAACAGGCCCTTTTATGTCGTGATTTTTTTTTTTTTTTGCAGGAGCAATTACAAATTGTACACAGATTCATTACTTCTTGAGTACTTTATCAGGACATTTACCCATACATCTAATTTGTCCTGTCTGAAATGTAACTCGACATAAGGGATTTTCTTAATTGCTTTCGAAGCCCTTCCAAGATAATCAACTGCCTTTCAGAGCATAAGACAGTCAACGATATTGCCAGGCTGTCTTAGGATCATGAACTGAAGTTTTAGGGTAAGGGATAGTAAAGAATGGTGATATTTGCCTCTCATAATATTCAGCGTCTCTATTTTAATTTGCTTCCAATTTAAATGTCATTGTCATCTAAGAATAGCAGAGGAAAAATGGCCCATTTTTGTCTGCTTCACTGCAAATGCTGTCCCTTAGGGATAGGTATGCTCAATATTTTAAAAGGGTAAAAAGAAGTATAATCTGTGTTATTTTGTAGACTCTTAACCATAGACTAAACCAAAAGTAAAAAAATCAAATAATCAAAGCATTAAAAGCTGCTTCTGATGTACTGAAATGTCACGCTGTGCTCCATAAATATGCATAAGTAGTATGTATCCGTTAAAATAAATATATACTTAAAGCTGGTTGTGTTTCTCTTATCTTCATTTACTACATTTAAGCAAATGATAGTATATTCATTTGCTTTAGAAGAATGTTTATGCCTTGTTTTAAAGCTGCCAATTCTAAAGAGTTTCATTTCTCAGACACAGATCAAACTGCATTCATAGCCTCATGTCAAGAACTTGACAAAGCAAAATGGACTTTGTAGGTGTGATGAACTTTACTGACCTTGAAATGGGGAGATGACACTGGATTCTTGCAAGTTCAAATCTAATCACTTGCATCCTTGAAATTATACTTTTCTGGCTGTGGTCTGAGGGAGGTGGAATAGCCCAGCTGGAGTGAGTTGACATGGGGAACTCAACCTGCTATTGCTAGATTATAGAATGGAGAAAGAGGCTGCAAACCAAGGAATCTGGTGGCTTCTAGCAGTTGGCAATAGCTCTCAATGTAAACAGCAAGAAAACAGGCCTCACTCCCACAGATGCAAGGAACTGAATGTCAATCAACATCAACCCAGATGAACTGGAACGTAATTCTCCCCTAGACCCACCAGGAACAAATGCCTGCTGATGCCTCAGGGTTATCCTGTGAGACCTGTGTTGAACTTCCAACCTACAGAACTGTAAGGCAATACATTACAATTGTTCAAGCCACTATGTTTGTGCTAATTCATTAAAGCCACACAGAAAGCTATTAGCAATATGGTACCCACAGTGTAACATCCTATCTTCATACCCGGATCATACTAGAAGTGCCCAAATCCAAGAGTTATCATATTAATTTTAATACATTTAGCATTTAGACAGTACCATCCTATGCAGTAGATAAATATTGCTTGCTAAAATCAAATTAAACTGTATTCCATAAATGGAAAATATAAAGATACAAAAGTAGCCGTTATTAAGAACATTGATTGGAACACTGGGTAAAGGATGAAAATTAATAGCTTTGTTTTAGATCAACAACATTAATATGCATGCTGACCCTTAATCTTCCAAGAACTGCTCTTGGCAGGAATCAGAGAATTGTTTGTTTGCTAGTTCAAAGCTTAACTTCAAGAGTCTATAATAAGTCCACAGGAGTTCAAAGAATATTCAGATCTTTGCAACTTAAGATACTTCAGAAATAATAGGAATCATGACTAATAATAGCATCCTTTTTGCAGGTGAAGGCAGCAAATAGTATTAGGCAGAAATAAAGTGGTTATTTTAGTGCTCCATCTGCGGCCTCATCTAGCATAGATCACATTCCAGCTGTAGTTAATTAACTTTCCCAAAGACATAAATGGCAAAGCATGATAATTCAAGTGAGCCAGAGGTTCACAGATTGTTCTGTAAAGAATCAAGCTCAGGAAAACCAAGACTGGGGCTGGAGGGATGGCTCAGTGGTTAAGAGCACTGACTGCTCTTGCAGAGGACTCAGGTTCGATGCCCAGCACCCACACGGCGGCTACGAACCGTCCTTAGCTCCGGTTCCAGGGGAATCCAACGCCCTCTTCTGACCTCCGCAAGCATTGCATGACACGGGTACACTCACATACATGCAGGCAATACACTCATACACATAAAATAAAAATAACAAGTAAAATATTTAAGAAGGAAAAAAAAAAAAGAAAACCAAGACTTCCCTCTCCTAAGGCAGGTCAGAGGCATTCAGGATCCAAGCCCACGAAAAACAATAATGATATAGCTGCTCCATTAAAAAGGAGACTGAAAGTGTGCATCAAGTTTTGTTTCCTTCCAAAACTCCTATGGGGGAAAATAAGTCATAAAACAATAAGGACAGAAAGAACAGGAAAGGAGCCAGCCCCAGCAAAACTTTAGATGCTAAAAAACAAGAGACTGGGGCTGGAGAGATGGCTCAACGGTTAAGAACACTGGTTGTTCTCGCAGAAGACCCGGGTTCGAATCCCAGAATCCACATGGCAGCTAACAACTATCCGTAAATCCAATTCCAGGGGATCTGACGTCCTCTTCTGTCCTCCGCAAGCATTGTGTGACACAGGTGCACTTACCTACATGCAGGCAATACACGCACACACATAAAATAAAAATAATAAAATATTTAAAAAAAAAAAAACAAGAGACTAATGGTGAAGGACTTAACGAACCTACACACACACACACACACACACACACACACACACACACACACTGAATTTTACACATCAGTATGAAAGCTAAGAATTAAACAAATAGAATCAGTATGAAAACTAAGAATTAAGCTAACTGGCTTTGGAAAATCTTCAAAAAACAGCTCTGAATCTTGGATAAAGAGAATAATGAGGTTATTTAAAAAAAAAAAAAAAAAGGAACAAAATTAGATTCCCAGATCTCTTCTCCAATGCCTCCAGTTTATTAGATTTGCCTTCTGTGAGAGACCAGCACAGATGAGTTCTGGACTGCTGAGAGATAGAGGGACAGGCTGAGGATAAAGGGATACAATGAGAAAAGGAGAATCACATGAACAATGGAAGGTGAATGGTAACCACGGCAACTTCAAATTGTGTGGAATGGCAACGTATTATTATAGCCAGATGCCCAAGATTGGTTGTCCTATATCATGAGGCTAGCCTCCACTAGCATTTACTGCATACTCTCAAAAAATAAAGATTATTATGTGAAAGTCAAGTCTGGGTAAAGCAATGGAATTTCTTACTAAGTCTGGATTTTCTAAGATATGATCAGTGGAAGCCAGAAGAGATGACTTGAGAGAAACCCCCAGGCTGATGGTCTTCCTGGTCCCACTGTTTCCTGCCTCTCCAGGTAGCTAAAGCATGAGACTCCGAGGTGATGATATGCTTAGGTCTAGCCTTCTTCCAGCTTCACTTTCTGTGTTGAAGTTGACCTTCATGCATTCTCACTGAAAAGCCTAACACTGTGTATCTGATGCTGTTCCTTACATCTTGCCACT
This sequence comes from Nannospalax galili, assembly GCF_000622305.1. Taxonomy (NCBI): domain Eukaryota; kingdom Metazoa; phylum Chordata; class Mammalia; order Rodentia; family Spalacidae; genus Nannospalax; species Nannospalax galili. The sequence goes on from NW_008353021.1 coordinate 148,894, forward strand.
ACACCGTGGACAGCAGACTCTTACCCTTTGGGCAACAAGTTGAAGGAAGCCCAAAGAATTGGATCCAGTCTAAGAGAAAAAAAAGCCTAAAAATGATGACACTAGCAGTTCTGTAACCAAAGAGAGGCAGGCACTGGATCAGTGGTTCTCACCCAGCGTGACGCTGCCTCTGGGAAAAATGGACAGTGTCTGGAAACACTTTAATTGTCCTGGTTGGAGGGACATGATGGGTCTCTAGTGAGTAGAGGCCAATGATGATGCTAAGCATCCTCCATTGTCCAAAACAGCACCCGAGACACAAACACCCAGAACCCTGCATTGCCAATTAACGTCTTGTATCTCACTTTCAGTTATGATCTGAAAACCAAAGATTACCAGTCTTACGAAGCTTCCAACAACAACAAATGAAACGCCAAAAGAATTTGAAGGAAACAGATAAACCACAAACCAACAAACAAAAAAACAAAATTATCATTAACATTTCATAGAGATAAGAAAACCCTCATATGCATGAAACTGAGAATCATGCTATTGGGGAGAGGGACCATCAAGAGAGCAAAGAGCTTTTGAATTGAGAAGATGGCAACAAAAAAACAACTTAATAACAAAATTGAGGCGGGAAAGAGGTGTGGCAATTTTTCTGAGCAAAAAACAAAAAGCAGAAAAACAGGAATGAAAATCAGAGAATCCATGTATTAGTTTCCTATAGGTGCTTTAACATTAACGCAAACTTGGAGGCCAAAAAATCCGACAAATTGGTACTGGGGAGCACCTCTGTTCTTCCCAGCATTCCACTGACACAGCAGCCAGAAGGCATTTTGAAAGAATTGCAGCCGAGTCTGTGTCTGCAGTAATAGGTCCTGCATCATCCACTGTGTAAACCCAGGACAAGTGTCAGTTAATCATCCACTGAGAGCTGGTCTGCAGAAGTCCTCTAGCTAAAGGGACAAACTTAAGAACTGCTCCATACCATAGGAAACAGGCCTGAGCTAAGGATGAAGTGGGACTCGTTTCTCACCTAGGTTCCAAGTAGGGAAACGAAAGCACCCCCCAGAGGAGGGACAGCGAAGTGGCAAGTGGATGCTCTGGAAGCAGAGCTGCAGGGCCCTAGCAAATTACCATAACCCAAGAAACCGGAAGTCACCAAGGACAGGGACCCTGTGGAACGCTTGCTAACTCTCACGTGCAGTCTCCAGAAAAGCACTGAGAACAGTAAGTAGTGTGCTACCTATGGAACACAATGAAAGCAAGTCCAATAACCAGGGAAACTTATAGACCTTGGTTCGAATCCTAGCACCAACATGGCAGCTAACAACTGTCAGTAACTCCAGTTCCAGGAGATTCGACAGCCTCTTCTGTCCTCCACGAGCACTGCACAACACAGGGGCACTTACCTACATGCAGGCAATACATGCATACACATTAAAAACAAATAAATATTTCTTTTAAATTCTCTCTCTCTCTCTCTCTCTCTCTCTCTTTCTCTCTCTCACTCTTTCTCTCAAGAGCACCAGCTGCTCTTACAGAGGATCCAGGTTCGATTCCCAGCACCCACATGGTAGCTAATAACATAGTCTGTAATTCCATTTCCATGGGAATCTAGTGCCCTCTTCTGATCTCCGCAGGCACTGCAAGACCCAGGTGCACTTACATACATTACAGGCAATACACTAATTTACATAAAATAAAAATAATAGATACAGCCGGGTGTGGTGGTGCTCACCTTTAATCCCAGCACTTGGGAGGCAGAAGCAGG
>NW_008353021.1:150767-171757 GCF_000622305.1 Nannospalax galili
CTCATGCTTAGGAATGGGTATGAAATTTACTGGTGGAGCCCTTACCTATCATGACCAAAGTCTGGGTTTGATGTCCAGCCAAACTAAAACTAAATAAGTAGATACATAAATAAATATAAATGAATAAATCTTTCACAAGACCTACAGATCTAAAATTCTAAAACTGCTAGAGGAAAACCTTCCAGAAATAGGGACGGCAAGGACTTTCCATTAAGGACTCCAACAGCTCAGGAAATAATAATTAAAATTGTCAAAATGGGGAAGGAGGCTAGGTATATAACTCAGTGGTAGAGTATCTTGTTAGCATGTGCAAGACCCTGGATTCAATCTCTAGCACTGAAAAAAAAAAAGGCTGACACATGGGAATACATGAATTAAAATGCTTCTGCACAGCAAAAGAAACAACCTGGTAAAGACAGGCTACAGAATGGGAGAAAATTTTTTCCAACTATGCATCTGATGGAGGAGTACCACTTAGAATCTACATGACATTAATGTTGAAAGTAAACTCTTGGAAGAAATGTAAGGAAGTAGTGGATGGAGAAGAGGAAAGTAGGGTGGATATGGTCAAAGTTCATGATACACTTGAAGGAAAATGTCCCTATAAAACCCATTACTTTGTCCTCTGAATATATGCTAATAATATTTTTAGTCTAGGGGAAAAAGTGATTTCCTAGCTAACATTTTATACCTATATATATGATCTCTGAAAAAACAAAAACCAAAAAACAAGGAATTGAATATTAAACACCAGACACTGGGATGTCACTTTTACACCTGTGACTCTGGGAAGCAGTCACGTGGGCCTGCACTGGAATGTGGGTGTGACATGGAGGACCACCGACCCCACATTTATACTGGAACCAGGAAGCTATCTGATTCCTTCACAAAGTACTATCCTGGAGAAAGCTGAGTTTTCCTTGCCCACTAAATTCATGTCCTTGCTCACTGAATCCCAAGGAGCTCTGTAAACTCTCAGGAAAGTTGGTTAGAGAATTCCTTTAATCTGCTGAGAGCTGTTTCATAGTAGTAGGAATACTACTTTTTGTCCCCTGTTGGGTGTGTGCTTGTTCATATATATATATATATATATAAAATGTACTATACAGTTGGAGATACATAGTTTATAAATAATTGTAAAGATAATAAAGATACTGATATAAAAGTCCAGACACCACCTCCTACCCATCACCATGTCCACTATCAGAAAAAAAAACAGTCTAGTGGGCCAGGCGTGGTGATGCACGCCTGTAGTCCCAGCACTTGGGAGGCAGAGGCAGGCGGATCTCTGGGAGTTCAAGGCCAGCCTGGTCTACATAGTGAGTTCCAGGACAGCTGGGGCCACAGGGAAACCCTGCTTCAAAAAGACCAAAAAAAAAAAAAAGTCCAGTGATGGAAAGGATGTAGAGAAACTGAAACCTTTGAGCTCTCTTGGTGAGAATGTAAAACAATCTGATAGTTTACACACACACACACACACACACACACACACACACACACACACACCTGAGAAACTAAATTACTATTGAATCCAGCAACTCCACTTCTGGGCTTTTATAAAAAGGAACTGCAAGCAAGATTTCAGAGAGATATTTAATATCTACATTTAGTGCAGCATTGTTCACAGTAGCTAAGAGGCAGATGCAACCCAAATGTCCACAACAGATTTATACACAAAATGTGAAATATAAATAGAATGGAATTATCATTCAGCCTTAAGAAAAAAAATAATTCTGTCATGTTTCATGGTTGACTCTTGCAGACATTATGATACCAAATGAAATAAACTAGTCACACGAAGTCAAATACTGTATGATTCTATTATATATCTACAGCAGTCAAACTCATAGAGATTGAAGAAGGGTTGTTGTTAGGGCCAGGGGAGAGGAGTAAGAAGAGTTATTAGTATGTATGAAGTTTGATTTTGCAAGATTAAGAGTTCTGGAAAGTTGCGGGTTGGAGAGATGACTCAGTGGTTATGAGAACTTGCTGCTCTTGCAAAGAACCTGGGTTCAGTTCCCAGCACCCACATGGTGACTCACAACCATTCAAAACTCCAATTCAAGGGGAATATGACACCTTCTTTTGGCTTCCAAGGGCACAAGGCACACACATGATACACAAGCATGCAGGTAAAACACTCAGTACATATAAAAATAGATTTTTATTTAAAAATGCTCTAATGGCAAGGTATGGTAGCACATGCCTTTAATATCAGCACTCTAGAGGCAGATGCAGGCAGATCTCTGTGATACTGAAGCCAGCCTGGTCTACATATCAACTTCCAGATCAGCTGGGGCTACAGATAGACTATCTCAAAAAACACAAAAATATGAAAGAAAGGCCAGGTGTGGTGGCACATGCCTTTAATCCCAGCACTTGGGAGGCACAGCCAGGTGGATCTCTGTAAGTTCAAGACCAACCTGGTCTACATAGCGAGTTCCAGGCCAGTTGGGGGAGACCCTGTCTCAAAAAGACAAAAAAAAAAAAAAGATAGATAGATAGATAGATAGATGATAGATAGATAGATAGATAGATAGATAGATAGATAGATAGATAGATGATAGATAGAGCTGTCCACTTCAAAATTACTAAAATGATAAAGATTATATTATAGTTTACCATAATTTTTTGTTTTATTAGGAAACATACAAAATAAAAGTTACCAAGAACACTAATGGTATTATCTCATTTAGCATATCAAACAAATCAGTGTCTGGTCATGTCCAGTTCCCACTGTAAAATCAAAAAGGAAACCTGATCAGGTCCTTTCATTCCAGCACTTGGGAGGCAGAGACAGGTGGATCTCTGTGAGTTCGAGGCCAGCGTGGTCTACATAGAGAGTTCCAGGCCAGCCAGAGCTACATAGTGAGACTTTGTCTCAAAACAACAAAAAAATGGGGTTGGAGAGATGGCTCAGCAGCTAAGAGCTGATTGCTCTTTTAGAGGACCTGTGTTTGGTTCCCAGCACCCACATGGCAGATAACAATGGGATCTGACACTCTCTTCTGGCCTCCATGGGCATTGCATGCATATGGTGCCCTTACATACATGCAGACAAAACACTCATACACAAACAAAAATAATCAAAAAGGAATCAAATTCTCACAATCACTGCCCAAAAGGGACACTTACTGGAATTTCATGAAGTAAAAGAGTAACAGGAATGGGGCTGGAGAGATGGCTCAGCGGTTAAGAACACTGGTTGTTCTTGCAGATGACCCAGGTTTGAATCCCAGCACCCACATGGCAGCTAACAACTGTCCGTAACTCCAGTCCCAGGGGATCCGACAGCCTCTTCTGAACTCCACCGGCATTGCAGACACGGGTGCACTTACCTACATGAAGGCAATACATGTATACACATAAAATTTTAAAAATATTAAATTAAAAAAAATAACAGGAATAACAGAAATGATTCCTGCTACTTCACTATACAGAAATTTGAATGCACCCGTCCACCATAAAAAAAGACAAAAACTGCTCCTTTTCTTTACAAATTACCCTTTCTTGCTTTCAATTCTAAATATTATAGAATATCCACACGTGTGCAGGTTTAAATATGTATATGTATACAGTATAGCTTATAGACCACATATGAAGGAAAATACGCATTTGGGGGGGTAACCTCACTTAGTAATCTAAATTTTGGATCCATCTGTTTTGCTTAACTTTTTTTCTTTAGAGCTGAATATTCATCTTAAGAGCTGAATAACATTCCTTGTGTGAATATACCAGATTCTCATTATCCATTCATCTGTTGGTGGGCAACAAGGTTGGTCCCATTGCCTTGCTATATGTGAACAGGGCAGCAATAAACACAGGGGTACAAATATCTCTACAGTAAGATATAGAGTTCTCTGGGTATGTGCCCAGGAGTGAGACAGCTGTGTCATTTGGTAGCTCTATTTTTCTATTTTTACTTTTCTGAGGAACCTCCAAACTGCTTTCCATAGTGGCTGTACTAATTTGCATTCCCCTTTCTCCACATCCTCTCCAACATGCATCAGATTTCTTGATAATAGCCATTCTGACTGTGTTAAGATAGCTAAAAGTTTTAATTTGCATTTCCCTGATGATTCAGGATGTTGAACAGTTTTAAGAATAGTTGTCGGCCATTTGTAGTTCTTTTCTGAAAACTGTTGTATTCAATTCATTGGCCCATTTGTTTATTGGTAACTATTATTGTCTGATGTATAAGTCGGTGAAGATTTTTTCCCATTCTGCCTGCTGTGGCCTCTGCTGATAGCTTCCTTTGCTGTGCAGATGTTTTGTATAACAACTTGGCTGGGCCAAGAGCTGTGGAGATATTTGGTCAAACATTACTGCAATGAAAGTGTTTTCCAGACATGACATGGAAGTTTGCACAGGTGAACTCGTAGCCATGTGGCAGCAGGCACAAGCAGTGCTCCAGCTCAAGTCGGACAAAATCCCAGCACATGTGCGGCAGGCGGGCAGGAATGCACCCCTAGCTGAGGAGCAACTGTCAAGTCATAAGTTGCTGGGACAGAGTCAGTTTGCTTTACAGGTGTGGCTGGCCCCTGGTAGGTAGACTAAGCTCCAGTGAACCACCAGATGATCAAAAATACACAGGCAGCACAAACTGAGCTCGATGAGTTGTAAAAAATGAGGACACAAAGCTGGGTGGGTAGGAAATAGGGATGGATCTGGGAGTGGGGTTATGGTGATGATGAACATGATCAAAATACATTGTGTGAAATTCTGAAAGAATTAATAAAAGTATTTTAACAATATATTCACGGGAGTTAAAGGATAAATGCCCAATCGTCTGAGTTCTCTGGGAAGATTAAGCTCCAATTGGGTAAGAATGACTGTTTGGTAACACAGACCCTCCTTTCTCCTGTACAGCTACTGCATCCTGTGTTCACATTCTAATGAAATGTTCTCCGATTCTTGAAAAAAAAATTATTCTAGGGGGCTGAAGTAATAGGCTGCTCGGCGGTTAAGAGCACTGGCTGCTCTCACAGAGAACCTGGGGGGTTCAATTCCTAGCACCTACATGGTGGCTAACAACCATCTGTAACTCCAGTTCTAACGGATCTGATGCGCTCTTCTGACCTCCTCGGACATTGCACTGCAGAACACGTGTGCACTTACATGCATGCAGGCAATACACACATACACATAAAACAAAAATATTCTAAAAATATATTATTCTGGGTGTTTGTGAGGGTGTTTGGGATATTAACAGTTAAGTCAGTGGATTGTAAGTCAAGCATTTAGCCTTTCATAATGTGAGAGGGTCTCATATAGAACTGGTCTTCCCCAAGCAGGAGAATTCTCTTTGAGTAAAGCACATAAACCCCAAGGGTGACACTGAACCAGGAGAAAAAACAATCATCTCCAGCCCTTCACTGTGTCAAAGTGCCAGACTTCTACCCACTAGGCTGTAGCATCTCATTAAAACATTCTGAAACCTTCGTATCAAATGTACATTTCAAACAAAAACAACATTTTGGATATTTATAACTTCAGAAAATTGAACTTGTTCAGTGCTGTGTAGTTTACAGACATATGTTATAAACTGGAATCATGGTAACCACTACTTAGAGGAAAGCAATTGTCAGGAGAGAGGAGCAATTTCATAGCCATCTTTTTATACAAATCATTTGAAGTAAATAAACTTGAATGAGTCCAATTTAAGAAGGTAATTATGTGACCTCAGATTCAAGTATTTTGACATTTGTGGGTAAAAATAAACCACGAACTTTCAGAAGTCATTTTGCAAAGCATGCTATAAAAATAATTTCTAGGGTTGGGGGGCAGATAAGAAGCCCCCCACCCTAGCTGAGAACAATTGGTAACTGATGGCTGCTGGGAGAGGGAAGGTTAGGTTTCTTTAAGGGTGTGATGCTGGGTAGGTTGACCAGGATCCCTGGGATGGACCCACACTGAAAGCACTGGAAACCAAATCAGACTAGATAGGTCTTTAAAAAACTAATAATAAAGAACATGAAATCGGGCAGGGGATAGTAAGGGGGTCTGAATAAGACCAAAACACATCATACGAAAATCTCAAAAAACTATTTTAAAAAGATAACAAAGATAATTCCTCTTTGTTAAAATGTACTTAAATTTATTTCCAGAATTATGTAAGTATGCTCATGGGCAGAAAATCTAGGAAAAATTTTTTTCAGATTTTTATTTTCTGATGTGTTGTCTATGTGTGGGTACGTGCAGGTGAGTGCAGGTTCCTGTGGAGGCCAGAAGGCACTTGATCACCTAGAACTGGAGTTATAGGCTGTGGGTGTTGTGAGCCACCCACTGTGGGTGCTGGGAACTGAACTCAGATCCCTTTCAGGTGCAAGAAGTGCTCTCAACTACTGAGCCATCTCTCCAGTCTCCTATTCCCAAACACACCTCTTTTTTTCAGGAAATGTTCAAATCACACACAAAAATAAAAACGCTGGTGGTTATATTATATACTGTCATGGCTAAAACTGAAGGAAGGTAAAATCAGTGGTGATAAGCACACATCTCACCCAAAATCGCTTAATAAGCCCAAGCTACCTGCAAATACCTGTGTCCCAGCTCTTTCTCCAAGACTTGTGAGACAAGATGATAGTCCTTCCATTTAACCCTCACAGGACTAGAAACTCAGAAAGCACAAATACCTTGCTGTTGTAGTTTAGATGTTAATTATTCCCCAAATGCAGTATGCTGAAGCTTCTGACCACAAGGTGGCACTATTCTGAGGTGGGATATTTTTAGGAAGCAGGACAATAGTGGGGGGGTCCTTGAGTCACAGGATACGTGTGTACTTTCTCATTGCTGTGACACACCAGTAATCCCAGCATTAGGGAGGGTAATGCAGGTGGATTGTTAAGTTTGAGATTGGCCTGGGTTACACAGCAAGTCAAACTCAAAAACTAAAAAATGTGCACTGTGCACTCTGTAAACAAAGGGTGGAGCGAGGAAAGCACACATGCCATCTTCTATATAGGCAAAGTCCTAGAAACACATGCAAGCAACTATTTACACTGCTGTCTAGATGTAAAACGGCTAGAGAAAACAGCAGTACAGCAGTCCATGCCCCAAATTTTTAACTGTGTACTATATGAAATGCAGTAATTGGAAAAAAAAAATGTGTTTTAAATTAAGTGGTAGTCAAATGCAACAGCCACGCTGGTTGCCTTGGCAGCACCCAGATGGATCGCAATACATCAGCAGGGCTCACCTTCACTTTTGTTTTTCTGAGATAGATCCTTGGTGTGCAGCCCAGGCTGCCTTGAACTCACAGTAGTCCTCCTGCCTAGGCCTCTGGAGTGCTGGAAAAAGACATGTACCATCATGCCCAGCTAGCATTGTCTCAACTTCTCCATTATTTCCGTGGGCCAGCCCAGGGTTAAAACAGTATCAAAAATTTTTCCTGGGGCTAGGGAGATAATTCAGTGGTTATGAGCCAGAGTTTTGTTCCCAACACCCACATGGTGGCTCATAACCACCTGTAACTCAAGTTCCAGAGGCTCTGACACCTCTGGCATCCATGGATACCTGCACACATGTACACAGATATATACAAACACACACACACAAATAATAATAAACCTAAGTTTTTCTCTGTTCATTCCAAAACATAATGTGGTCTGGGGACTGCTGATCGAACCAAATTTCCCAAATCTGATCCACTCTAATCCTCAAATTCTAGATAAACTTTAAAAAGTTAGAAAATATTTTATCTCTAATTAGGAAACAGCACCTTACCCTGAGAAATACTCCCCCAAATGATATCAGAATATCTGCAGTAACTGCTGAATAGAAAAAGGCAAAACACCCAAGTCAACACAATCTGTAATTAAGGACCCGAGAGACCGTTGAGGCCGAAATTAAAATGACACAGTTCAGATGAGACACCCTGACTCCACATCCTTCTAAGTATAAAACAGAGCAAGATTATGGAGTTATGTCTAATAGTTGGTACAAGTAGAAGCTTCTAGATCTCAAGTGGTGGGATCATCAAGGTCCACTTACTTGTACTTTACACAATGTGTTTGTTCAAGTATTTTTGCACATAACAGATATTGAGAAAGGAATGTAATTTTAAAAAGAAAAGAAAAGAATCAGTTTAGAGCTCTTTCATTCTAAAAGGGAAGCAAGCACAAGAAAACCAGAGTTACATGCCAGCAATATGTATTTATTATTCAGGGTGGTCAACAAAGACTTACAAGGCTCATTACTGTAACCACATGTATGAAATATCACTTTGTGACATGGAGTGAAAGAGACAGTTATGTATTTATATTAAAAAAATACACATACACACACTCTCTCAAAGTGTTTGCCACACAGTGCTAGGAAGGAAGCGCCAGGCAGTACAGTTCTGATATATATATATATATATATATATAAAACACGCTGAAGAATCAAGCATAAAAATCATACTGAAGTTGCAAAAATAAAGTTTCTTTCTTTAAGCATTTTGATCTGGGCTCAAGCAAAGCAAATAATGAACATTGATGATTTTCATATGACTCCACACATGTTAAAACAATCGGCCTACACGTCAACAGCTGAAAGAAACAAACAAACAAAAAAAAACACAGACAATAAAGGATCAGACAATGCATTGCCTCCAAAATAAGTCTACAACAGATCTGTTTCATACTGGCTTTTGGACATTAGGAATCATCATACATTACTTGAGCTGCAAGGCAAGTCAGAACAAAATGATCAACAGAAAAATGATGACTGCAAACAAGGCATCACCACCCTTTGTTCACACAATCCCCCTAGTGCAAGAGCATCGTTCACCTCAAATATCGTGAGTCACAATTAAGGAGTACTCATACAAAACTAGTTCCTTTATTCTTGAAAAAGTGCATGTACTATACTTCTCATTAAAAAACACACACAACACAAACTAATGAAAGACGGTTTGCCTCCATCTCTTGTCAATGAGGAAAGGCCAGAGTGATTCCTTGATTCCAATTCGAAACGGTGTCCGCTGGCCAATGCCCAAGGTCTCCAATTTGGAACAGTCAAGCTGAGCATTTTTGGGGCGTTGTGCTCCTATGACTGGGCTGTCAGTAATCTTGAAAGAAAAACAAAACCAAATCACGAGTAAATGAAAGCTGACATCCTAAAGCTTGATACTCTTTATTTCATCTTTCCCTTAGTGCAAAAAACCAGATTTTATCATTCCTAGAAAACTAACATGCTACCATCTAGACAGTATTCTTTTTCTATCTTTTTAGTTTTGTGTGTGCACACTTGTGCATACATGCTCGTCAAGGCGAGTGTGCGTGGAGCTCAGAAGATGGCGTGGGAGTATGTTCTCTCCTTCCACCACATGGGTCCTAGGAACTGAACCCAGGCTGTCCGTTTGGCGGCAGGCTATGCCATGTAGTGCAACGCTGTACTTTCTCTGCAAATTTCACAGTATGCAGGGACTTCTATTACAGATAATTTACCACCAGATACTGCCAAGATCCAAGGCCAAGTTCACTTCAGTTACTACTGAAAAATGATTATCCAACATAAAAGAGTTATTTAAAAAGAAAAGTTATCAATAGCACACATGCATTAAAAATCCAGGAGGTGTCAAACAGACTTACAGGTCTTAAGTGACTGCTGGGAAGGTTGAAGGCATCTGCAATCGCACACGCCATTTCGTACTTGGTCATCTGTTCATTGCCAGACCAGTGAAAGGTTCCCTTAATGGATGGATCCTAACAATAAAGAGAGAAAGAAAGAAAAAAAAAATATATCAGATTATTTTTTTTTTAGTTCCATAGAATGGTAAGATTTTGACAAGAAAGCTCATTTTAAAGATTCACAAACTAAGCCGGGCGTGGTGGTGCACACCTTTAATCTCAGCACTCAGGAGGCAGAGGCAGGTGGATCTCGGCCTGGTCTACATAGCGAGTTCCAGGACAGCTGGAGCTACAGGGAGACCCTGTCTCAAAAAAGACCAAAAAACCCCCAAAAGATTCACAAACCAAAATGAAAACTTCCTTGTCCCTACAAAACATCTAAAATCGAATGCCCAGAAATATTCCCATATAAAAAACAATTTCTAAAATTTAGCCTTAAGAATTCTTTGAAATAAAAATAAAGATGGCTCCAATTTTATTCAAGTAGTGGGAGCCATAAAAGTGATCAGACTTTTATAGAGACACAGTCCCATTTAATGAACATTTTCATTTATCCTAAGAAGCTAAAATCAAAAGTACAGGGCTAGGCAGGCACCACCATGCCTAGTTTACAGAGTGCTAGTACTAAACACAGGCCTTGTGTATGTTAGGCAAGCATCCTACCAACTGAGTTACATCCACAGCCTCATGGGTTTTTTGTTTGTTTGTTTTATTTATATGAGGTAGGGTTTTGTTATGTTGCCCTAGCTTGGCCTAGAAGCCACTATGTAGACTGAGCTAGCCTGGAACTCATAATGATTTTCCTGCCTCTGTCTCTCAAGTGCCTGAATTGCAGGTGTGCACCATCAAGCCAAGCTGTAAAAGCATTCCAAAATAAAGGAGACAGGCATATGACACACACCTGGAATCCTACCGATCCTACCAAAGAAGGTAACGGTGAAGAAAAAGGAGACTGAGCTACACGTAAGAATTCAAAGGCAACATGGAGGACAGAAGCAGGCCCTCTCTCAAAAAGTAAAACAGCCACACATGGTGGCACATGTGTTTAATCCCTGCACTTGGGAGGCAGAGGCAGGCAGATCTCTTTTGAGTTCCAGGCCAGCCTGGTCTACACAGTGAGTGAACTTACTGGTTAAACATTCTGAAACACTGTCATGATATAATATTAATATTCAATGTTGCTTACTGAGATTTTTTTCTTCAAAAGGTCCTTATGTAGCGGAATTAACTTTGCATGTGCTTACGTGCAACATTCCTATGTGTGTGAATATGGCTCCATATGCCACAGAACTTGTGAGGAGGTCGGAGGATAACTTCTGATGTTGGTCCTTCCCATGCACCTTGTTTCAGACAGGGGTTCTTTGTTGGCTGGCCAATGATTTTCTGGCAATTCTCCTGTCTCTCACTCCCATATGCCACTAGGGGTGCATTGAGTACAGATGCTTGTAAGTGGGCTCTGGATGTGTGAACTCAGACCCTCACGCTTACGCAGCAGGAGCTCTTACCTGCCAAGTCCTCCCCTAAACCCCTTCTCTTGTGTGCCCCATTATTTCTCCCATATGTAAATATCATTTTTTTCCTTTTTTTCGTGTGCGTGCGTGTGTGTGTGTGTGTGTGTGAGAGAGAGAGAGAGAGAGAGAGAGAGAGAGAGAGAGAGAGAGACTTTGTCTTGTTTTTCCAGAGGTAAGGACCAAACCCAGGGCCTTGTACTTGTGAGGCAAGTACTCTACCACTGAGCTAAATCCCCATTATACTAATCCCCTTAAGTGTAAGTTTTATATATAATACTCTATATCAGTTCCTAAACTTCTTACAGATGTTCTTTCAGTGCCAACTTTCCCAAATGTTTAAAATTAATTCCTACTCAAGCATCTAAAAAGAACTCCCTAAAAGAAAAGTAAATTCCTACTCAGATTATTTTTTAAATATTTATTTTTATTTTATGTGTATAAATGTATTTCCTGCATCTGTGTAAGTGTACCCGTGTTGCGCAACACCTAAGGAGGTCAGAAGGTGGCATCGGATCCCCTGGAACTGCAGTTACAGATGGTTTTTAGCTGCCAGGTGGGTGCTGGCAATTGAACCCAGGTCCTCTGCAAGAGCAGTCAGTGCTCTTATCTGCTGAGTCATCTCTCCAGCCCTTCTATCAGATTTTTATCATTATATGTAACTTAAATAGCTTCTCTTGTTAGAGAAGCCTCTTAAAACATAAGTGATTTTTTTTGTTACCTACAGATCAATTAAAAAAAAAATGGGAACTATAGTATGCAAGAAATAAAACACAGTATAATATTTCAACTTTTGAGCTGGGCATGGTGGTGCACACCTTTAGTCCCAGAACTCGGGGGGCAGAGGCCGGCGGATATCTGGGAGTTCAAGGTCTGCTTGGTCTACAAAGTGAGTTCCAGGACAGCTGGGGCTACAGGGAGACCCCGTCTCAAAAAGACCAAAAAAGAAATTTTCAGCTTTTGTTTGGGGACAGGGTATTACTACTCAGCCCAGGCTGGTATTGAACTCACAGAAATCTTCTTGCCTCTTTCTCTTAATTGCTAAGATTACAGGTCCATGTGTCACCATGCCTGGCATATTCTCATTCTTCCTCAGTATAGCCTTACTATGTATAAACTGCTTTTGTTTGGATTCCTAGCTCAAAAAGTGCTATTAACTGTCAGTCTGTAGTACTCCATGTATCCGTATGGATTTCAAGCAGGTCAACGGAAGTCAGAACCCAACCCTGCCAAGCCTCACCAGCATCCTCTTCTCTGCCAGCTGTCGGCACACACTGGCAACGTCTTTGACGTGTGTGGGAAACCTCTGCTGCCAGTGGTCCATGTTGGCCGACTTGTTGCTGAACTGTACCTTGTCGAACATGACGGTCACAGCACTTTCCTCCAGCTTCTCAACTTCCCCATACAGAAGAGGAATTCTCAAAACAGCAGCTCCTAGAGATGAGCACACGTAGAGATGTCACAGCTGTTCTTTCCCAAGTGTGAATGTAAAGAGAAAGTGTGTGCTTTCCCACATCAAACGAGCAATCCTGCCTTTTAATAAAAATATATACCAGGAAGGGGATGTAGCTCAGTAGTAAAATATTTGCCTACTGAGCTCAATCCCAAGAGAAAAGAAAAAAGAAAGGGAAACAAAAACCCACAGAGTAACTATAATCACATCAACTTAAAGGTAAACGTGAATATTTTTAAGTATTTACTGTCAAGGAGTATTTTTCTATCTAATTTGTGCATCGTGATCATTAAAAATAAAGCCTCTCGTGACAAATAAAATGAATACTGACTAGAATCCAAATTTTAAAAACAATAGTATTAAGATTTAGGGACAAGTGGGACAATGGGCTATATGTTCGATAGGGGTTGCTACATCAGTGCTGAGCTTCCCCTCAAGTGATGAATGACATGAGGAAAGAGCTTGAGGAGGCTCAGTCCAGGCCGACTCTTCTGCTCTGCGAGGACTGGCACTTGGATCTTTGACTTCCCAGCTTCCAGAATGATGGGAAAGAAATTCAGTTCTTTGGGATGACACCCTGTGTACATTCCGTTACAGCAGTGTGAAACAGACTAAGAGAGGAAGGGAGTCTAGGAGGATTTTTGCAGTTTTCTTTATTTATTTAATTAGTCAGTTTAATTAGTTTGGAAGTGCTGGAAAGAACACTCGGCCTTATGTACACTCAGGAAGCACTCTACCACTAAGCTACACCCTCACCTGAGGAGTTTTTATGAGACAGCATTTCCCTGTAGCCCTAGCTGGCCTGGAACTCACTATGTAGACCAGACTGGCCTTGAACTCACAGAGATCCTCCTGCCTCTGCCTCCCAAGTGCTGGGAGTAAAGGCATGGGCCCCCCCACCCAGGATCGGAGGATAATTTCCAGTAAAAAAAAAAAAAAAAAAAAAAAAAAAAAAAAAAAACCCTTGATAAATTACATGCTCCTGACTAGGGACTCAGACCCCAGGGGCTGCTTCTGGAGGTACAGCATGGCTGTCAGCATCAGTCCTAGCACAGGAATCATTAAGCTCAGCGTGATGCTGCCACCGACAAGCAGCAGCTCATCAGAGCCACTGCCACGTGTATGGTCACGCGACGATGCAGAAGAAAAACACATTAAAAAACAAAATGCAGGTTTTTTTTTTTTTTCTTAAATGCACAAAAATACCTCCTGTAAGAAACATTTCATGCCTGTCTGAGGAGTTGGCACATAGGAGATTTCATTCTTCTAGCTTTAAATCTTTTTAATTTTTTTCCAAAGTTATGCTCCTTATATATGCCAATATGTATGTATACCTAAATACACAATATAGGAAAAAAGAAAACTCATGTAATAGAAACCTCATTCTAACAGAAAACTTCAACCCAAAAGAAACGATACTGCCCAGCCATTTCAAATGTTATAAAATGAGCACTTTACTGGAGCAAGCCTAGGATTCACAAAGTAGCTATTCTTTAGAATTGCCAAATGCTCGTTTTTCCTTTGCAGTAGCTACATTCTCTAATTTCTTCTTTAAAAACCTATCATTTATTTGTATGTCAGGGGTGCACATGTGCAGGTCAGGGAACAACCGACAAGAGCCGGTTCTCTCCTTCCGCCATGCAGGTCTTGGGGACTGAACTCAGGTTGGCAGGCTAGGTGGCAAGCACTTTTACCTACTGAGCCATCTCACCAGCCAATAACCTCTCATTTCTAATGATTTATATGCCTTGTCCCTTCCCCCCACTTTTTTGAGTCAAGACTTCTTTAGACCCCAGACTGGCCTTAAACACGCAATCCTCCCGCCCAAGCTTCCCTGTGTGCTGGAGTTCAGGCGGGCACTATCACCTCAGCATTCCGGACTTTTTTTTTTAATTAAGAACATATTCTTATAAAAACAACAACAAAACAGTCTTCAAAGACAAATAGGGGCTGGAGAGATGGCTCAGCGATTAGGAGCACTGACTGTTCTAGCAGAGGACCCAGGTTCAATTCCCAGTACCCACATGGCCGCTAACATGTATGTAACTCCAGTTCCAGGGGATCCGACGCCCTCTTGCATGCAGGAAAAACACACACACGAAATAAAAATTTAAATTTAAAAAAAAACAATAATCAGGAGCAAAAGAAACTATATCTTACCTAAATTATTCTCCAGAACTGCCTTTTCTCCTTCTAATTTTGTTTTCCCATACAAATTGAGGGGACTTGGCATGTCTTCTTCTGTGTAAGGTGGACTTGTTCCATCAAATACATAATCCGAGCTAATGTAAATGAGAAATGCTCCAACTGCAGCTACCAAAAGAAAGGACAAATCCTCGACATTACTTTCTCCTGGAATTTGGAATGCTCTTGTTCTGTGAGATATACAAAACCACACAAGAAATCTACAAAACTTTCACCTTTCAAGATTATCATAAAATACCAGTGATGCTGTAGCATTTTATGGAGATTCCGGAGTCGTCATTACCTGCTTCCTTTGCTAAATTCCCAGAGGCATTGACGTTGAGCTGAGAAGCGGCATCTGGCTGACTCTCTACAACATCTGGTCTTCTCTCTGCTGCACAATGTACTATGACATGAGGCTGAAAATTAAGCACTAAGTTTTAACCCAAATTGGAGAAAAACAATTATGGCTCATAGAGTAAATTCAGAGGGAAAAAAAAAGTTTCTTAAATCAGCATTCCTTCAATTAAGAATACACCATTTAATTTTTAATATCGTTTTTTGCCATGCTTCCTTTTTCCCTCCTCAAAGCTCCAACTTCCTCAAAATATAAGCTCATGCTCTGAAAAGAGCAATTTATTTTGTTGTTGCTGAGGAGGGTTTTTTGTAGGGCTGGGGATCAAATCTAGGATGCTGTACATGCTAGGCAAGCATTTGACCACTGAGCTATATCCCTAAGCTCAGGAAAGAACAAGTTGTTAACTTCTAGACAAAAATTCTATAAACAACTATTAACTTATTTCTAATCAAAATAAAGTTCCTATCCCAACGTGGTAGAAGAGTTGCCATTTACATAATTAACATGACTTTTTGTTTTACTTATCAAATTCCAGGTCTTACACATGCTAGGCAAGTGTTCGACCACAAAGCTACATCCCCAGGCTAAAACGTTTCATAAATTTATGACAAAAGGCAAGTAATATCAGTTCCAAGTTAAATTCATAAATTCAAATCTTTCTGAATAATCGTTTAACAAGAATCAACTATCCACAAAGTTGTGTGCCCTCTTGAATATCTATTTAGTTTGCAACAATGAGACACCAGCAAGTACTATGGGAAAAGCAAGGGCTTCATGTTCCAGGGGAAGAGACACATTTAAAGAACTGTTTCAGTATCAGACCCTGAGATGGAGGAATGCAGCCCTTCTAGAGAGGAAAGCCACCTTGCTGCAAGAGGAAAGGCAAGAGGTGACGTGTGTAAGGAACCGATGTGCCCGCACACCCAGCTTTCTCCTTAACAATACTTAAGGAGGCATAATCTGGGATGTTTCTCACGTGAAGCACCCTGGCCCCATCAGATTTACTGAGTTACATTCTCTGGGCATAAAGCCTGAAATCAAGGCTCTTTAAGTGTTTCTACTACAGATGTACCTTAGATAAATAATACTTTTAGAAAGAATCTAAACTAAAACTTGATGACAAGTGGAACAAAACCTAGATTTTTTTAACTTTTCTTGGATCATGACAAACAAGTTATTTAAATCCCTCTAACCCTACTTTCTCAGTTTTAAAGTTGAAATAATTTCAGTTTCCAGATACCATCCCCAAAACATTTGTATAGCAAGTACTATTAGAAAGCACTACATAGAAACAAGTTTTGCCATGTTAAAAGACATTGTGGGACAGGGAAAGGAAGGAACAGGGATATAGCTCTGTGCCAGAACCCTAGGTGCCCAGCATGCAGGAAGCCCCGGATCCATCCCTTGTACCATGAAAACAAAAATGCAGTCTATGTTGTTGCTGCTTAATATGTTACTGCTTTCAAGTACAATAACTTCCTTAACAAGTACATTCTCTGTATGATCCAGACAATTCTCAACAGAACATGTATAGCTTAAGTAGATGAACCCATACCTGAAAATCATGAATGAGGTGATGAACTGCTTCCAAATCCAGTAGATTGACCTGTTCAAACTTTGGTCTTGCTCTTCGAAAGCCACAGCCAATGGCATGCCAATTATTTTGCTGAAATTCTTTATACACCGCTCTGCCAAGAAGCCCAGTGGCACCCGTAACCAGAACCCTCCTGTTAGGGATGTTTACTTCCTCCTAAAAGGTAAAAGGGAAGAAAGTCCCAATTACTGGCTTTGAAAAAGATTCTCCCAAAGATATGAGTCACCACTATTGTGTTTACTAAGCACCTGAAATCCTAAGTATTTTTTTTTTCATTCACATCACATTCCTAAAAGCCACCTTTAAAGTTAGATGAATTAACCAAACTGCATCAACAACTGTATCACTTAATAAAATTTTAATAATCTCCCTTTGGAGCGGGAAACAGCTCAGCAGTTAGGAGTATTTCTCTTGCAGAAGACCTAAGTTCGGTTCATACTGGGTGACTCACAGTTGTCTGTGATGGATCTGATGCTCTCTTCTGGCCTCTGTGAGTACCTGCACATAACCCGCACCCCACCCCACATACACAATTAAGAAAAGTAAAATTAGCCAGGTAGGTGTGGGGCACATATATGTAATTCCAGCACTCAGGAAGCAGAGGCAGGGAGATCTTTGTGAGACTGAGGCCCGCTTGATCTACATTGTGTCAGGCAAGCTGCGACTACAAGAAGACCCTGTCTCAAATAAACAACAAAAAACAGATTTTGTCCTTAAAACAGTCTAAATTTGAACACACTGATAAATGTTCCTGAGTTAACACTAGGTTCACCTAGGTAATAGTTATGACTAATAAATAGAAAGGAAAAAATATTTTTAATTGATCTGTGCTATCATGAAATATTCCTTGTTCACAGAAATTAAAAACCACTAGTTAAGAAATAATTTGAATTCTGTATATTCAAGGCAAAGCTCCAAAAATCAAGTAAAACTAAGTTTCCTGCCAAATTGTCAAATAAAATCAGGCTTTCCTTTTTTTGAAAAAAAAAAAGTTTTGGGACAGAGCGATGGCTTGGTGGTTAAGAGCACTGATTTTGCTCTTATAGAGGACCCGGGTTCGATTCTCAGCATCCACATGGTGCTGACAACCATCCATAACTCCAGTTCCAAGGGAATCTGACACCTTCTTCTGACCTCCCTGGGCATTGGCATGACACGGGAGCACTTACACACATGCAGGCAATACACTTATACACATAAGATAAATTTTAAAAAGTTTTAAGCCAACGAGGCTGAGGCAGAAGCTCAAATCTGAGACCAGCCTATACTACATTACCCAGACTCTTGCCTCAGAAAAAAAAAAAAAAGTTTTATTCAATTTTACCTCAAGGCTTTATTTCAAGTTTGTTACAGTCACCTAATTCTGAACTGGCAAAAAAAAAAAAAAAAAAATCACGTTTATTTATGCAATAGTCAAAAACATGTTTCTTTTTTTAGCCCTAATTTCAGTTAAATTATTTAGAAAACATGCACAGTTTTATTAGGGACACCAAAATCAAGTACTCGTAACCTATGGGAAATATGGAATGAAAGGGCAAAAAATATCAAAGAAATTATTGTTTTCTTAATCTGACCAACCCTAAAACATTTAAGAGCTGGAAGAATTTTCATGCTGCCTCCACAGTGCACCACTTGGCTCTAAGCCAGCTGATTTATGAAAACAAAGACTTGAGCCAGTAAAACATTTTCTTGTAATTTTGTCAAGAAAATAGCTCTACAAAGGCTTAACTGTGAGCCAGGTATGGTGGGAACTCAGCAATCCCAGCACGGAAGCAGGAAGATGTGGGCAAATCGACAACAGCCTAGCCAGCATAGGGAGTTCCAGGTCAGCCAAAGCTATCTAGAGAGATCCTGCCTCGAAAACTGTACCGGTACATACATGCACAAGACCAAAATGTAAAGAAAATGACATAGAGGATAAATGTTATGAAGAGCCCTAGGGAAATACTATAAAAGAAATACATGGGAATGGAGAACTGGCTTGCAAGTTATTTAAAAGCGCTTGCTATTCTTGCAGAGGACTGGAGTTCTGTTCCCAACACCCAGATCTGGTAGCTCACAACTGGCTGCAACTCCAGCTTCAGGGGATCCAACACCCTCTTCCAGCCTCCACCGGCATGTGCACATATACACACATTATTAAAAATAAAATAAATCTTTAAAAAATACAGTTTCTTCTAAGTTTCTCTCTCTCTTTTTTTTTTTTTTTTACTTCACTTTAGGAACCAAGTGACCAGGTAACAGCTCTTAGATGAGTGGTTCTCGGGCTTCAGTGAGAATCAGAATCACGTGGAGAGAGCAGGTCGGCTAGGTCTGACAGGTGCAGGCCCAACGTTTCCAGGTAATGCTGATCATGGTGATCTGAGAGCCACTTGAAAATTTCCATTCCTGGGAAGTTCAACACTTTCACAAAGATCTATATTTTCTATTAAAACACACCAAAATATGGCCATCCACCTTTCAAGACTTGACAAGTTATCAATGCCCCTTAAGAAGAAAACTGGGTCTGGAGAGACAGCTCAGTGGTTAAAAGCACTTGCTGCTCCTGCAGAGGACCTGGGTTTGGTTCCCAGCATCCATATAAGGTAGCTCACAAATGCCTGTAACTCCAGTTCCAAAGGCTCTTACACCTTCTACTGGCCTCAGTAGGCACCTGCACATATGTGGACATAAACTTAAAAATAAAATTTTTAAAAAGAAAAAAGGAAAACAGAAAAGCTCTGAGTGGTGGTACACTTAGTGATTCCAGCCCCTGGCACTGGTAGTCTGAGGCAGGAGGACCTTGAGTTTGAGGTCAGCCTAGGCTATGCATGAAACCCTGTCCCCCCCCCCCCAAAGCCCCAGAAAACTAGAAATAGAAGTCAAAGCATTATGCAGTCCAGAGTGAGTTAAGATCTATGTGTACTTCATCAATTGTGTGAAATACATTTCTCTCTCACTTATTTAACATTCTGTTGAATAGGAAAGATTTTCTGAACATGTCATAGTTTGGCAGTATGTTTTTTGCTATCTTGGTGCATCTTAAAATAAGAGCCCAGATGATCTTAAAAACCAAGAGCGGAGTCTCTCTTCCTGTGCTCCGGCATAGGCCCGCGTGTCGGGGTTCAGCGGTTCCGGGGCTGCCGTGGCCCCGACCCTCGTGGCTGCGACCTGAGCGCCCAAACACCGGCGCATGGAGGGGGCCACGGAGAGAGCGTTGCAGGGGGCCTCTCCCGGTAACTCGCAGGGGGCTGCACCCGCTGTAGCACTGGCCTCGGTGCTCAAGCACAGCTCCGAGTTGCCGCTGGAGAGCGCCCAGGTTCGGGGTTACGACTTCAGCCCTGGGGTGGATTACCGCGCACTTCTGGAGGCCTTTGGTACCACGGGCTTCCAGGCCACCAACTTTGGGCGGGCGGTGCAGCAAGTCAACGCCATGATTGAGAAGAAACTGGAGCCGCTAGCAGAGGATGAAGACCACCACGCAGACCTGACACAGAGCAGCCGGCCACTCACGGGCTGCACTATTTTCCTAGGCTACACATCCAACCTCATCAGTTCCGGCCTCCGGGAGACCATTCGCTACCTCGTGCAGCACAATATGGTGGACGTATTGGTGACCACTGCTGGAGGTGTAGAGGAAGACTTCATCAAGTGCTTGGCACCCACATACCTTGGGGAGTTCAGCCTCAAGGGGAAGGAGCTCTGGGAGAATGGGATTAACAGGATAGGGAACCTGCTGGTGCCCAATGACAATTACTGCAAGTTTGAGGACTGGCTGATGCCCATTCTGGACCAGATGGTGCTGGAGCAGAACACCAAGCATGTCGAGTGGACACCTTCCAAGATGATTGCCAGGCTTGGCAAGGAGATCAACAACCCAGAGTCAGTGTATTATTGGGCCCAGAAGAACAATATTCCTGTTGCTGAGCCCTGCACTCACGGATGGCTCCTTGGACGACAGGAGCTTCTTCCATTCCTACAAGAATCCTGGCTTGGTCCTCGACATCGTTGAGGACCTGCGGTTCATCAACATGCAGGCCATCTTTGCCAAGTGCTCTGGGATGATCATCCTGGGTGGAGGCATGGTCAAGCACCACATTGCCAACGCTAACCTCATGAGGAATGGGGCCGACTATGCCGTCTATATCAACACGGCCCAGGAGTTTGATGGCTCGGATTCAGGTGCCCGGCCAGATGAAGCTGTCTCTTGGGGCAAGATCCGGATGGATGCACAGCCAGTCAAGGTGTATGCTGATGCTACCCTGGTCTTCCCTCTGCTTGTGGCCGAAACCTTCGCTCA
>NW_008353021.1:173689-192890 GCF_000622305.1 Nannospalax galili
CCTCTAGATAGGCTGACTAGATTCACCAGAAGGGCAAGTAGTGGGGAATGGCTGGGGGTGCTGACAACACAGCAGACAGTAGCAGGGATATCAGAGTATAAGGGCTCTAGTCGGGGGAGGGAGGGTATGGAAGGGTGCTATGTGGGAAGTCGGTGTATAAATAAATTTAAAAAAAGAAAAAAAAATTCTTCAAGGCATAAAAATTTGCTCCTTAATAACTGGTAGATGTGAAAAACATTACCATTGAAATCTACCTGATGACTTTATATCCACGCTCAGATGCCAAGGAGCTCACAAAGTAACCGACTGTGACCAGTAATAATCAGATATATAAAGATTAGAAATGCATGTGCATTTTACTGTTAATCATATTGAAAATGAATTTTTCTGTGTGAAACTGTGTATTTTAATAGTGAGATGGAGATCTTTTTTAAAGTATAAAACCTCATTTAATTTTATGTCTTATAGGGTTTATACTGAGTACAATATTGTATAACTGTATTAATTCAACTATAAACCTAAAATTTTACAGCCAATTTTGAAGGAGACACATCTTAGCTCTGGAAATTGTTATTGAATATGTCAATGCTGTTGTAATGAAATGCTTCTTCTGATTGTGTGGTTATTAAATAAATAATTTAAAAAAAAAAACAAGAGCATCTTAGATTTGATACAGCATTAGTTTTCAAGAAGAACAAGTTTCTTATGGGACTGTAATACATTTCACTTTTTAAAAAAATGATTGTAGCTGGGCATGGTGGCACACACCTTTGGGCCAGTTGAGGCTACAGGGAGACCCTGTCTCAAAAAGACAAAAAAAAAAAAAAAATTGGGGTCACATGAGGAAACTGTGACTTTATATTCATATACTCTGGAGTAATATGTTATCAGCCCTAGAGGAAAATGACATAATACACATGTCACATGTCATTCAAAAATATTTATTTATTAGAATAGAAATCTGAAATGCAAGCATTTACTGAAAAGGAAAGAACAATACCTAATATGTGAAAACTATCCAGTTATAGAAATACAGGCTGTTCCCCTTTGTAATTTCCAACGTGAGCTTCCTAGAGTTTAAAGAGGTCAGTGATTCCTGTCCAGAGGAAAAAGAAAAAAGCAGAGAGCAGGACTTGAGTCCTACTGTTTTCACACGGAAGTCACATACACTGCGTTTTTTCTAAGTTCTCAGAATTTACATTTGGTTTCATGAATGATCAAAGTTCTGCCTGTTCTGCCACAGCTGTGGTGCCGAGAAATCAGAACACTTACTGATCTAACTCCTCACTGCTACAATGAGACAAGAGGGTAAAGGCTCTTGCCACCTTTTAAGTTTCCCAATCCATATTACCTGCACTAAGGGTTTTAATAGTGTGAAAAGAGCTTTATTTACTTAAGGCAGCTTCATTCTAAAATTAAATGATGTGAAACAAAACAGTCATCTATTTTTGAGTTTCTTATAAAGAGAGCTCTGAACCTGAAGCTTTTGCAGGCATACTGTTTCACTGTTCTTTTAGGAAAAGAAGTATTCCCCTCAACAGTTGTGTAAACTACCATTCCATAAGTTATTTTAGCTTCTTCAAAACGGAGGAAAACACTTAGAGGAACTCAGGAATAAAAGGCTGTCTACTTTACCCCAACCACAATGAAGAGTTTGAAATATTTATTTATCCGCATGAGCAGTCTACTTTCTCAATTTTGTTTATATGAGTAAAGTAGACCATGTAGCAGTTTAAGCTACATATCCGCCTCTGCTGGCATAAACTAGATAAGATGAATGGAATTCACCGTTTCACATCGTGTTTGCAAACTCCGAAAAGCTTGTAGTACACTGACGCCCTGGTTTTGAACCCCTCCAGTCAAAACACACAAACAAAAAACAACACCGAACTCTTGAAACATTTAATACATACAATTTAAAACCTACTAAAATATGGTCTAGGAAATTAAGAAAACAAAATATCACTAATAACTGCCAGAGGGTATTCTTAAAACAAATACAATACCTTATTACTTACTACTTAGGAAACTGCTGAACTTGGCAAAGTTTCACACTCACTTGACTGACCTCCACAACATTCCCAGAGGTAGGTCTTTCAGTAGACACCCTTGGGATTTCAGAAACTGAAGATTCTCAGACAACAGACATAACGATGAACTCAGATGGGAATGGCCCAACACCCTGTCATCCTATTGTCCCCAACGGCAGGAGTGCTACCAGGAACCACAGTAGGCTGCCTCTCTAACAGAGACCAGACAAGAGTGAGTTTTAGTTGCACAGGTTTTGAGAGGGCAACAAGTGCGTGCAAATCATAGCTATACCATTTTAATGACAAAAGGCACCCACCGCGTGCGTGCATGTGTGTGTGTGTGTGTGAGAGAGAGAGAGAGAGAGAGAGAGAGAGAGAGAGAGAGAGAGTCAGTGTTACCAGTAGCCCAGGCTGGCCTCAAACTCCTGGTGATCCTCCTGCCTCAGCCTCCGGAATGCTGCAATTACGGGCATGCAAGTCAACAGACCTAGTTCACCATTTTCCTTTTTTTTTTTTTTTTTTTTTTGTCTTTAGAGACAGGGTCTCCCTGTAGTGGGGCTGGCCTGGAACTCACAGAAATTCACTGGCCTCTGCCACCCAAATGCTGCGATTAAAGGTGTGTGCCACTAGCCTGACAATTTTCATTTCTTTACTAAACTGTGAGAACACATTAAACTTATATGCCACACGCATACACATATACAGAAACATTTGGAAACACACTGTCAGTAAGTTAAAGCCCACAGGAAAACAGAATTACAAAGAGCACACACATCTGAACTTTAGCAAACACCGCGTCACTTGAAGGCAGTACTGAGTATACACCACTCAAGCATAAAAACTTGGCATTGAGGGGTTGGAGAGATGGCTCAAGGGTTAAAAACAGTGGCTGCTCTCGCAGAGGACTAGTGTTCAATTCCCAGCACCCAAGGGGCAACTAACAGTCATCTATAACTCCAGTTCCAGGGGATCTGACGCTCTCTTCTGGTCTCCGCGGGCATTGCACGAGCTGGTGCACTTACATACATGCTGGCAATACACTCGCACACACAAAGCAAATATTAAAAAATAATTAAGTGCACTGACAAAACCAGCCACCTGATAAATTCTTCCTTACTGAGTAACACACATTTGGGAATTAGCAGTCTTCTTATCAGCTGTGCTGTAAGGGGGGATCGTATTTTGGTGGGGGAGAGCGGTGTTAACCAGAGATACATCTCCCAAATTTCAACAGTCTTCCATCACGCATGATAGGTCAAACAGATCTGAATTAGAATTCCTGCTCAATCTTACTGAATGAACTCGGGACTACGCAGAGCGGTAACGGCACCGCATGGTTGGGAAGACTGATACCTCTTTGGCGCCTAACATAATGTGCCCCGTGAAAACTATGGGTTCCGTAAGTTGACACCACTAACACTGTCATTTCTCAAAAGCCACGTTCCCCTCTTCTTCCTCCAAGACTGGAGATTTTAAGATCCAGAAATGCAAACCAAAGATGACGAACACAGAATAGAAACTGGAAACGAGCGGTCCGGGTCCCGGGGAGCCCCCACCTCCCAGCTTCCTGCTGCAGCGGCAGAGCACCGCCCAGCAGGGTGCGAGGTAAACAAACTCCGAGGCGCAGCCCTGGAATCCCCGCCGGCCGCAAGCCCGGACCCTCACCTCCACCAGCTGGCAGCTGCCGGGGACGAAATGGATAGACAGCTCCTTCTCCCGGCCCACCATGCCCGCCGTGATTGCGCCGCCGCCACCGCGGCCGCCGCCAGCTCCAGCGCAGCACCACCCGGGGCAGCAGCGCAGGCGTCCCAAGGCCCGCCTCCCCCAGGTCCAGGCCGAGCCCGGCCACCACTTCCGGCTTCCGCAGCCAAGGCCGCACCCGCCAATTGGCTGCGCGCAGCCACGCCCTCAAAAGGGGCGGGCTTTCTCAGCCCATGTGCCAGTTCTTAAAGGGATACACCAATCACGGGCCCTGACGCTAAGCAATAAACAGGGTTCCTTGGGGGCTTTTTTTGGCATGCTGGTTGTTTTTTTGGTTTTTTTGTTTGTTTTTTTCCCCCTCCTCTACTTTTTCCTTCTTAGCTGAAGTATAGAATCAATTCACCCAGAGTTCCAGGTTTGCAAACTGTCCAATGTCTAAGAACCAACTGCGCAAGTACTATCTAAAATAGCCTTAAAACATTAAAGTTAGGAGATGTGCGAACTAAAGGCACCGCGAACACACCTACTGAACGCTAAGACTTCTGTTGGTTTTAAACAGTATCTTGTAGCTCAGTCTGGCTTAGGGCTTACTATGTAGTTGAAGATGACCTTGAACTTCTGATCCTCCAGCTTCCCAAGTGCCACCAACCTCAGCAAGGAGTATTTTTTTTTTTAAACATAGAGAAAAAATAAAGATAAGTTAATATATCTCTGGAAACTGTTCTGGGGTGCTAAAAAAAAATAGGTGGGGCTGTGAAATTTCAAAAATGTGAAACTACTTTTAGCCTTTAAATATACAAAGGTGTGGGAGAGAGGAAGATTATCTGGGCACCTATTTAAAAGACAGGTTCTTCACCGCCCCCCCATAATTAAAGAATGAGAAACTGCACTGTGATAACGAGCCCGGAACTTTGCTTTTCGGTGTATCTACAGGCGCCCAGACTTGCCCTTTGGACCTTGGGGCTGCTCTCTGGGGCCAAGCCTTGGCAAGAACTTCAAGAAGATGGAGCCAAGCAGAGCGCCAAGGCTGGGCGCTCTTCCAAACCGCGTGGTTACTTTAAGTGAATCAGAAACAACAGCCCTAAGTGTTGTTCGACCCAGCACTCAACTCTTCCCTACCTGTTATAACTGAAATTTACATAGAAAGCTCTCACACACCGAGAGGATTCGCCAACTTTATATCCAACAGTCTGTTCTAGGCCAGACTCCCACGCCCCAAGGCGTGATCACCACTGCTAGGATTTTTCCGAAAGCCTTATTTCCATAATCCTGTTGGTTTATTTTAGAACGATTAAGCCGCCTTTAAAAAGTTTTTGTCGGGGCCCTGTGACAGCCCGCCCCCAAGAACTTACTTCCTTATCCGTGCAATTCTTTGGAAGAGAAAACAAGGATAGCCTGAGGTCCAACTTTTCGATTTAAAAAAAAAAAAAAGACAAAAAACCCAGACTTTTACAGTTCTTAAAAAAGAAAACACTAAATTATAGCATTATCAGACAAAAATCCAGGCGAGGGAGCAAATCCAAGATCCCTCAAACTCACAGCTTAAAAGTGAGATTTTTGTTTCTGGTCGGAATGTGTAAAGCAATCTCATCTTCCTACAGAGGCTAAAAAAATGCGCTCAACAGCTAGATTCAAGGATTTGTACCATTGACAGCTTGGCTTTCAGAACAGCCTTGTGAACAAGGACCGAAAGGTTGCTGTCTGTATTTAAGAACTCGATTGGCTACCTGCGGGTAAAAGTTGGGCATAGTTCTGGGCGCAGACCCTGAGCTGCAATGTTTACCATTTTCTTTCATGAGGCTAGGGTCTTTGTTTACAAGCTCCACTTCCTACTCACGGCTAAAAAGAGTGCAAACTGGATTTCAAAGTCACATTAGCAGATTCGAGTCCAACACAAAGCTGGAGCGTGAACTCCAGAGAAAATCCTTAAACACACCGAACCGTCACCATCGTGGCACTTAATCTGAGGAATAAAATTATCATTGTTTTACGTTTTATTTTTGTCAGTGACTTCAACTGAGCTCTCCCGTTTGATTTTCTGGGTCAGTTACCCAAGTAGTTTACTGTGTCCCTAGGTTATTATTATCTTTTTTTTTTTTTTTTTTTTTTTTTTTTTTTTTTTGGCATCCAATTTAAGGAAATGCAAGACGCCGGCTTCGCACCCCTTCTGCCGTTTCCAGTCGTTCAGGAAAGGTTTTAAGGCAACTCCGGACGGAGAGGTTTTCTTGACTCGCTAGCTCTTACCTGTTCCATGGCCTCCGGCATTTCAGGCATGATTCCAAAATTACTAGGGAAAAGGCGCAGGCTGACCCGGCGTCCACCTCCCGGCGCGATTCGCTTCGCACCGCGGCCCCGGCGCAGACTCGCCAAAAATGTGCGGCGCCGCGGCGCTCGACCTCAGAAATTAGCATTTCATTCCGATCCCGGAATCTCGTGCAGCTTTCCACTCGGCAGTAAGCTGGCAGCTGATTCCTCCTGCTAACTTCAAGAATACCCAATGAGGAGTTCCATGTTTAACTGCCGGCCAGGGAGGCTCCAGGACCAAAAGCCACACGGTGGAACTAACGTTAAGACCACAACCCTCCGATCCGGTCAGAGCTTCTTGCCATTTTCTTGGCGGAGAGCTTGAGCCAACGGTTGGAAAGCTTACGGTCCCGGCCACTGATTCCTGTTGTGAAACAGTCCACACTTTTCACACCTTGCAGTAACAGTGCTTTCCCTTCGGTGTTTTTTTTAAGTTTCTCGAAAGGCAAACTAGTGAGAACACAGAAACGTTAGAGGACTGCAGGTCACTTCCGTTAAAATGATCTGCCCTCTTGACCGGCTGGAAACATGGTCGGTTGGGATGGCCGTAAGTTTAGCCAAGCTTTAAACTGATCTGATTTCCAGACCTGCCGTTCCTACCAGTGAGTCACAGTCACCTTATTTTTAACAGTTTCTAGGTCGACGCTTAGGCTCAATTAAGCTTTGAGCTGCTGATGTGGGTTACGGCATTGCACCAATTTAAAAGCAACAAAAGTTGATATTCAAATTGAGCTTAAAAATATATACTCTACCCAGATGCCACTGTAGGAGGCACTGGGGGGATGGAGAAATTATGAAGAACTGGGGGTGGGCTGGGGTGCATTTATATAGGCAGCTTAAGGATTAGTACTGTTAAAATGTGAAAACACATCACTCTTAGAGAAAATATAGGGTAATATTTTCATATATCTTAGATACAACAGAAATTAAAACTACACAATTTTTAATTGATAAGTCAAAATTCCTCAAAATGAAACATGCCTGCTTAGTAAAAGAATGTTTGCTTAGGGGCTGGAGAGGGCTCAGAGGTTAAGGACACTGGTTGTTCTTGCAGAAGACCCGGGTTCGAATCCCAGCACCCACATGGCAGCTAACAACTGTCCATAACTCCAGTCCCAGGGGATCCGACAGCCTCTTCTGACCTCCACCGGCATTGCAGACACGGGTGCACTTACCTACATGCAGGCAATACACACATACACATAAAAGTAATAAAATTTTCAAAAAAGAATGCTTAGTAAAAGATGGAGAAAATAAGGAAAATCAAACAAAAAATTTCAATATGTATATCTGAAAAGGTCTTGTACTCAGAATATTTAAAGAACTCTAAATAATTTTTAAAAAGCAATTTTTTTAAATAGACAAAAGAATTGAATAGACATCTCACAAAGGGGAGATATGATAGTCAAGCACATAACATGTCAACACTGGGGAAATGCAAATTAAAAGCACATTGAAATGTTTCACATCTTCAGAGTGGCTAAAATTGAACAGTCTTACCAAATTTTCAAATGCTAAAAGGCAAAATGTTACCTCTATCCTTTTAGTGTTTTTCAGCTAGATCTGATAAACTGTCAATAGGACCAGAAACAAGTACACTTATTTACTTCACGTTTTACGTGGCATGGGTGCTTTAATAAGCAAATTAAGACCCTAAGACACAGAGCTCAAAAATTATACATTGATTTAGACAACAGTGAGTTGTGAAAAGTAACTAAATTACGTTATTAGAAGATGAAGTGATAGAATGTGTGAATTGCAGAGGAGCCATAAGCCTCACTAGGGAAGCAACTGACCCTAAATTGCAGGTGGGCCTTGCTCAAGCCTTATCCACTGGTTACTCCCAGGACTGAAGGAGACTGTGGCACGGACTTGTCTCCTTTAGGGCCCCAGATTGCTCTCCTGCCCCACCCACCTGAGAAAATAGTCTTGGAAGAAGACCTTCAGTCACCCAAGGACACCTGGCACCAAATGAACTCCTGCAGCTGTGTTCAGTAGAACTCCTATATAAATCCAAATCCCCCTTCATTAGAGGTGGGTGTCCTGTCCTTTGTTGTGATACCTTGAATAAACACATTCCTTACCTGTTGCAGGTCTGGCTCTGGCTCTTATTTCAAACTCTAAACTTGATCCTTTTCTCCTCTCCTAAATCTAACATTAAAAGTAATTTCTAATGATTTGTGGAGAATTCTCTTGGGCTCAACTTCCCATCCTTGGTGATAAAAGGGTTGGGTTACTTTCCTTCTAGATCAGGGACTAGGACTGTCATCTCCTGCCTTCATGAAAGAGTTCAAAGTAACCCTCTTGAACCTGCTTTTTAAGTGCCTTTAAAGTCAAAATAGTGAATATGGCAGTGTGGTATGCTCTTAACTCCTTCATTAGCATTTTCAACAGAATGTTCAATCAGTGCTAGTGAGAATACAAAAATTATACAGATATAATAAAATACAAAAATTATAAAACTGCTTCAGAAACTGTTCTCATCTTTCCTAAGTCAAACATACACCTCCCCCATAAATCAGCAGTTACACTTATAAGCATCTACCCACGTATCCTATCCATAAAGATTTACGTGAATATTCCTAGCAGCTTAATTCAATTTTTTACATTTATTTACGTGTGTGTGTGCATGTGTGTGTGTGCTTATGGGCATCTGTGTGCCGTGATGTGAGAGTGTGTGTGTGTGTGTGTGTGTGTGTGTGTGTGTGTGTGTGTGGTGAAGATGTATGTCAAGAGGGGAGATTAATAGAGAGTAACTTGTAAGAGTCTGTTCTCTCCTTCCACCATGTGGATCGGGTGATCTGACTCAGGTCCTCGAGCTTGATGGCAAGTGACTTTACTCATTCTCTGAGCCATCTCACAAGCCCTGTGGCCTAATTCAGAATGGCTGCCAACAAGACAGATAGCAGGATTCCCTGCTAGAAATAACCCAAACATCTTTCAACAGACAAACAAATGAATGGATAAATTCTGGTACATCTGTACTTAGATATATGAGTTAATAATACAAAGAAATAAACTACAGGAATGAGTCTCAAGGTGACTACGCTGAGTGAATGAAGTTAGACACAAAATATGCTTCCATGAATAGGAAATTCTAAAACAGGTAAAAATATTAACAATCTTTCTATACAAGACCTCATCTTGTCTTGGGAAAAGAATAGATTGACGGTAAAAGCTGAAAATGAACTTTCTGGGGAGTCGATCTATTCTTCATGTTAATGGAGTGCAAATTGTATGAGTAGAGACATTTACCAAAACCTATTGTTTTAGAACACTTAAGATCCTTGTATTGTAGCTGGGAGTGGTGGTGCATGCCTTTAATCCCAGCACTTGGGAGGCAGAGGCAGGCAGATGTCTGAGTTCGAGGCCAGTCTGGTCTACATAGAGAATTCCAGATCATCCAGAGTTATCTATAGTAAGACCCTGTCTCAAAAAATAAATGAATAAATAAATGCTAAACTTACTTAGGTGTAAGAAACCAAAAGTTGCTTTCCTGTATAGGGTGCGTATACATTTTGCAACTGTGGGAAATATATCTTTGTTATGATACTCTAAAGGCAAAAACAATGTTATTCTTTCTTCTTTTCACATTTTTGGGCCTCCACAATAATGTTCATGAGAAATGGGTGAAAGCTAACAAATCTCTCTTTTGAGTCTCAATACAACACCTCTCACTTAAAAAAAAGGGACTGGGGGTGGCAAGGTGACTCATTGCATAAAGGTGCTTGCCATCAAAGTGATGAAGTAAATTAAATCTCTGAAACTCACATGGGGGAAAGAAAGAATCATCTCCCTCAAGTTGTCCTCTGTCCTCCATATGTGCACTGTGGCAAGGGTGTGTGCATGCACAGAAACACATATAAGTAAATAAATGTCATTTATTTTCAAGTCCGCCCCAGTGACCTTGTTGCCAGAAATTCTGCTGTTGGCAATCCTGGGTTAGTATCCAAGGCCTAGGGACTAGACCAACACACCCAGAAGCTTAACTAGAGACTTGGGTTCTATGATCTCATGTTGGAGGCTTATCTCTCTGGGCTTTAGCCACCAGTAGCCTGGCACTTGGCACATTTTGTAATTGCACAATGGCAGTTCACAGCAGCAAGCAGCAGGCGGTGACACCTTCTAGTGTTACAGCCTTCATACACTCCTAGAGTGCTGGACCCTATAGTGACAAGTGTTACAGTTCTAGGGCCAAGGGTGCTAAAATCCTTAGACTCTTAAGATTTGGTAGCTCTCTGGAACTCCTCTGGCTCCCAGGGCCCACAGAGTCGTTACAAGTCTTCGGAGCCCTTTCTTTGCTCATCATCTCTGCTCTCTGTCCTTTTCATCTTGGCTGCTCTCTGGAACACTTCTGCTGTTCTTGTTCTACTATTGCTACGGCCACAGTTGACGCTGCCTGTGCCATTGTCCTTTTTCTCCCTATTACCAGCTCAACCCACTCTACTAATGATGGTCAAAAGTAGGCAAGGAGGTGCTGCTAAGATGGCTCAGAGTCAAGAGCACCTACTGCTAGGGCAGAGGACCTGGGTTTGGTTCCCAGCACCCACACGGCGGCTAACAACCATCCATAACTCCAGTTCCAGGGGAAATCTGATGCCCTCTTCTGACCTCTGCGGACACTGCACGACATGGGTGCACCTTCATACATGCAAGCAGTGCACTCACACACATAAAAATAACAAATAAAATATTTTTTTTTAAGTAGGCAAGGAAACATCACTCAAGAGAAGGCAAATTTTACTAGCCCATAAGCATCAACACTGGAGGCCGTACAGGCAAGTGTCTCCTGATTGGCCACAAAGTGAACGGAATTTATACTTATATTATACTTTATTTTATACTTTATTTATACTTAAATTTATACTTATATAGCCAGAAAAGAACATTTGCAGTAGTCACAACAGTGTTTGCACCAATCAAGGCATCATCCCTCATGCAAGTGAGAACCTACACTTTCACCAATCACAGCACTGTCCCCATGCTAATGAAAGACTATGTTTGCAGTTCCGGCCTTTTGCTGCTGGGCCATCAGAGCAAGTGATACCTCTCTGGTCTAGGTGGAAACGGCTGAAGGATTGTGTGGTGTTCACCAAGGATTATGATGGCAAAAAGTTTGGCACAAGCTGTTTGAAACTGTTGTTTCTGACACACAACTCATCAGGGGACAGAGTTGTGTCTTGGTAGGTAGCCGTGGTTGCTGTCCTGCTTCCCCAAGGGGTCCAATGACATGTTCAGAGCCACACCTACTGGCATGTGAAAGTCAGGCTGGCTGTTGATTGGTAGTCCTTCAATCTAAGGAAGCAAAGGCACCAAGGAAAGGTCTATCTATCAGCTGCCAACTATGGAGTCAAACTGCTCTGGCCCCAATAGCTTAGCTTATTTAAGGGAAAAATAAACATCAGAATGAATGCTTATAATAAATATTCACATTAATAATGCTTCAAGGCATGTAGCACTATTTTTGAATTATTTATATATGTATTAATTTTTATTTATGTGTTTTATAAGCCACATGCATGTGGTACCCAGAGGACAAAAGAGGGCACCAGATCCCCTGCAGCTAGAATTACAGGCAGTTGGGAGTCACCTGACATGGGTGCTGGGAACCGAATTCAGGTTCTCTGGAAGAGCAGTCAGCACCCTTAACCAGTAAGCCATCTCTCCAGCTCCTATGTATTCTAATAATGCTTAACCTCTGCATCAAGGAAAGGTAGATCTTTCTAATCTTCCTCATTCTCAACTGTTCCCATCTCTGTGATTCTGACCAACATAATTGGCTCTGACCCAAACTCTTACCAATTTACGGATACAAATTCCAGATATCTAAAAGGCATCTTTACTTACATGTTTGTTCTGTGAACAGATCAAGCTCACAGGTCCAAGGAACTAAGAGTAATTTAATATTGTCATCTTGTCCCTTATGGCTAACCTTGTCTGGACTGAGAAATTAGGACATTGCTAGTGACAATAGGTCATGAATTTAAACAATTTGTTCATGTTGGGTGTGATGACATATGCCTTTAATCCCAGCATTTAGGAGGCAGAAGCAGATGAATCTCTGTGAGTTCAAGACCAGCATGGTCCACATAGCCAGTTCCAGGTCAGCCAGGGCTACAAGAGTGTCCCAGCAAAAAAAGAAATTGCTGGATCTGGTGCCTCTTGGGAGACAGAGGCAGGAGGATTTCTGTGAGAGGCCAGCCTGATCTATATAATGAGTTCCAGGTCAGTTGGGGTTACAAGAAGACCCTGTCTCAAAAAGACAGAAGGAATGAAGGAAGGAAGGAAAGGAAGGAAGGAAGGAAGGAAGGAAGGAAGGAAGGAAGGAAGGAAGGGAGGGAAAGAAAGAAAAAGAAAATTCATTCATTTTGTATGTACATGTATATATGTGCATACAAGTGCTATGGCAGGCATGTGGAGGTCAGAAGACACCTTTCAGGAGTCATTTCTCCCTCCATGTGGGTCTCAGGGACTTGGGTACTCAGAAACTCAGGTCATAAGGCTTGGTAGCAGGTGCCTCTGAACCATCTTGCTGGTGCCTGAATCTTGATTTGAATAGACTGCTGAGAGGTGGTGGGACTGTGGAAGGTGGGGTCTGTTTGGCAGAAGCAGGCTACTGAAGGCTATCTTTTGCTCTGGCTGCTTCCCATGTGCTCCTCTACTGTGCACTCACATACATGCAGGCAATACACTCGTTCACATAAAATAAAAATAACAAATAAAATATGTTTAAAAATTCTTGACAGTAAGAAGTTAAACTGAGTGG
This sequence comes from Nannospalax galili, assembly GCF_000622305.1. Classification (NCBI taxonomy): domain Eukaryota; kingdom Metazoa; phylum Chordata; class Mammalia; order Rodentia; family Spalacidae; genus Nannospalax; species Nannospalax galili. The sequence goes on from NW_008353021.1 coordinate 186,491, forward strand.
AATAAAAGCACTGGAGAAATATGTACAGAATAACCTTTTGTCAAGGAAGGTTTTGATAAGTATATCAATAAGTTCAGAAACCAGAGATAAAACGTCAACAAGTTAGACTACACAAACTTGGAACTACCTGCACAACAACAAAAACAATGATACTTAACATGGTCAAAAGATAAGCTGAAGGAAAAACACTTGCGGTTCACTAGAGATAAAGAGCTAAGAATTCTCATACTGTGTAAGAAACTTTTGAAAAGTAACAAGGAAAGAAGCCGAATGAGCAAGTTGACTACTAAGGAGCAATTCACAGGGTATGCGGGTAGGCTGGCTACGAAATCTGCCGTCCCATAGATAACTAGGACTGATTTCCCTTTCTTCTTCTCCGTGTTGATCCCTTCCAAAGCTGGGTTCTTGGTGGAAGAAGAAGCTTTCCAGCTAGAAGACGGGTCAAGGGTATCTGAGTGGTTTTACTCCCCCGCCAGAATTCCAAATAAGCTCGAAAGGGGAACATGTAGTAGAGTGCAGGATACTCAAGCTTTCAAGACTCCAGACACATCCAAATTAGTTGTCACATACGGAAGTCTGCCTTTCTAAAAAGAAGAAAGGGGAGGAAAAAAGAAAAAAAAAGCAAAGATTAAAAGCTTTCAACCTTTAATTTTTTTCCTATTTTGTTAACTGTTCTGTTTGTTAGTCAGTATGATCTAGTTTACACTAAAGTAACAAATCTAAGATCTTAACATTAAGTGGTTTGACTTTGTCAGCCAGGGCTCTCTGCATTACAGCGGCCAGTGAATTCAAGTTGGAGGAGGTTCCCCCATTCTTGAACTCCAGGTTTCAAGAATGCCTGGGGTGTGGTAGAGGCTGGAGAAATGGCTCAGCAGTTAAAAGCACCAACTTCTCTTGCAAAGGACCCAGGTTTGGTTCCTGGCACCCACATGGTGGCTAACAACATTTTGTAGCTCCAGCTCCAGGGGATCTGATCCCCTCTTATGGTCTCCTCTGGAGTTATGAAAAGTTGTTAGTCACCATGTGTGTGCTGGGAACCTAACCAGGGTCCTCTGCAAGAACAGCCAGTGCTCTAAACTGCTGAGCTCTCTCTCCACACTCCCCATCAAATAATCTTGACTAGACAATTTTACTACTTGCCTATAACTTTTCAATGAATTTCTCATCTATAAGACCTTGCAAAATCTGTCCCTCTGCTCTGTCTTCACCCATAGTAATCTTCAAAAATATGTCCCCATATTAATTAAGCCTTCTTGTTTAGCTCTGCCATAGTATTATGCATTTTATTATTTTATTTCTGGAATAGTTCCACTATGTAACCAGGGCTGGACTGGAGCTTGTTATGCATGCCAAACTGGCCTTGAACTCATACTCTTTCTACCTCAGCCTTCCAAGTACTGGAATAAGGTATGCATCACCAAGCCTTGCATCTCTATCTTTATTTTATATATATATATATTTTTTTTTTAAATTTATTTTATTTAATTATTTTTATTTTACATGTATGAGGGTTTTGCCTGGACGTAAGTGGACCTGTGTTGTACAGTGCCCATGTATGGGGGCGCAGGGATCTCAGAGCGCCAGCTGCTGGGCGTGGCGCCGGTCTCCTGCGCGCACGGCGGGGCCTGCACCGCGTTGCTGTTTGGGTCCCTGGCTCTCCGCATTGCTGGCGGGTCCCTGCTTCTCCGCGTCGCTGAGGCTCTCTGCTACGGGGGCTGGCCCGGTCGGGTTCCGTCCCAATCCACCATGCACTTCCTCGAGATAGGAGATCTGTCAGCTGCCGGATCGCATGGGAAGGTGTAGAGATGGCGAAAGCTGGATTTCCGTGAGTCGGGGTTTACAAAGAGACAGCTCTCTCCGGAGAGGCAGGGTTACACACAGAACTCAGCTCAGTCAGTGGTACAGCCCCTTTATTCAGTGACTTAGCTTGGCTCCAAGTCTTAGTGATCCAGCTCTGATTATTGAGGGAAAACCAGGATACTTTATACTGTGGGGGTAGTGGTAAAACCCTTAGCTGATAGGTACTTTGTGGGATACCCTATTTACATATGGAAGTGGGTTCCTGCCAGGCTGTCAGACTGCCTGAAAATCACACAGGAAAAGCTGGCAGTTCCAGAGCCAGAGGCCATGGCTACTTCAAAAGATGAGTCAGGAAGAGAGTAGGAAGGCACCCTGCTGATAAAAGGAGTCTCTGCATATGAAGCCGAGCCCATAGGCTATCCGGACATGGAGAAACTGCTACTTTACACAACAGGGGTCCCCAACACCCATGGAGGCCAGAAGAGGGCTTCAGATCCCCTGGAACTGGAGCTACAGGTGGTTGTTAGCTACCATGTGGGTGCTGGGAACTGAAAGTTTTCTGCAAGAATAGCCAGTGCTTTTAACCACTGAGCCATCTCTCCAGTCTCTAATTTTTATTTTATGTAGATGAGTGTTTTGCATGTATGTATGTATGTATATGTGTGCCATGTGCATACAATGCCCAGGCAGGCCAGAAGAGGGTACTGGGTCCCTTGGAACTAGAGATACTGATGGTTATTGGCCACCATGTGGGTTCTGGGAACTGAACCTGGGTCCTCTGGAAGATCAGCCAGTACTCTTAACCACTAAGCCATCTCTCTAGCCCCTTCCCATTTTATTTTCTATGCCCTTATTTTTATCCATATGTTTTTATTATTTCTTTTAAAATAATATAAAATAGTTCCATAGAATATTTAGGAATAATTTTTTAAACTGTCTTGCAAAATGTCTATTTTTTATCTTATTTTAATTGTTTATGTATCTGGGTGGGGTGGGGGGGGTAAGTGGGTGGATGGAGGTGAACGTGGGTGTGTACATGCCACAAGGCACATGTGGAAGTCAGAGGACAATTTCTGTGCATGCCCTTATTTTATACTGTTTACTGAGATTTATCTCTTCCCGTTCAACTAAAAAATTGAAAGGTAAAGATTTTTTCCCCTCTTTCGTATATCTGCTCTGTTTTTGTTAATTTTGGATTGCTGTGACAAAATGCCTGACAGAAACAACTTAAGGGAAGAAAGATTCTGGATTCTAAACCGGTCAGTTGAAGTGGCCCTATTGGAGTTAAAAAATAAAGCCTTCCTTCCAGAGTTACCAAGAGGCAGCAGGAAGTGAGCCCCTTTATTGCTCCTTAGTACCTGGTTTCCTTAGGGATTTAGTTCCTTACCCTTCCATTCTGGAAATGATAGGGAACATGGGTGCTGATAATTTCTTGGAGAATGAACGAATGTTACTGTGACTAGAAAGGGAGAGACGAGTCTAGAGGTGGAGTATGGAAGCTACCCTGTTTTGACAGTCTGCAGAAAAATCTTTTTTCTCTTTTTAAATTCAGAAATGGAGATCAAACCTAGGGCACACTATAGGCAAGCATTCTACCTCTGAGCTACAGCCCTAACCCTCACCAGAATAAATGATCAACAAAATTTGACTTCAAATGTTTGATTGAAGTTTGGATGACTCCTAATTTAAATTTAATTGGATTCCATGAAGTGGAATCAAGGTGGACTAGACATGAATTTCCCATGCTCAGTGTGGTGGTTAATGTGTCAACTTGACTGTGTCATGAGGCGTCCACAGATGTGGTCAATCTAATGGTGTCTGTGAAAGTGTTTCCAGATGAACAAATTGGAGGAGTCAGTAAAGCAGACTGAGGGGTCACTGAGGGCCCAAGCAGAACAGTGTGGAGGAAGAGAGACTTCATCCCTTCTGCCTATTAGAGCTGCAGCATGGGTCTTTTCCTGCTCTTGGCCAGTAATTTACATCTGCTTCCCTCGCTTTCAGGCCTTCAAAGTTGGCCCGAACTGCATTACTGGCCTTCTTTAGTTTCTGGCTTGCAGATGGCAGATTTGGGGCCTTTTCTGTATCCATAATTATATGAGCCAATTCTTTGTTAACAGTCTTCTCTGGAGTCTCCTACTGGTTCTGTTTGGAGAGCCCTGACTAATATGGATTGTGATATCAAGAGTGGTTTTTGACTGCTGTGTTTGTAGGGGTATCAGCAGGCTGTCCCTGGCAGTGAAGGTTAGGAGCATGCAGGCCAATGCAAGACCCATTGTCTATGCAGCTTGGGTCTTTGCTGCCATAGGTGCATCTATGCTGCTGTGATGCAGTTATCACGGGAATCCTGGGCTCCAAAGGGTGCCTTATGTCATATTATCAGACACTTGCAGTGGAAGCACCTCTCAGTGGGGATCTACTCTGACACAACATGCTGCAGGGGCACAGAATTGGTGTGTTACCCAAGATGTGACTCAACCACGGGCAGCCATCCCAGATGACATCATGACTTGGATGCCCATCATAAGCTGATAAATCTCACCCAATTATAGCTGGCTGTTGGAAGGTTTTCCAAGGGCACCTCCACAGGCAGAAGCCCTGGATAGAGTTATCAGATAGGCACAGTGATTATCCTTACTAGGTCCCTGGAGGTCAGTAAGCAATACCTCACTGCCCATTGCACTAATCCAGTCAGTGGCCAAATCTTCAACACTGAATTCAGCCCTCTCCAATCTGTGGTTACTGATGCTCTGATGGGAAACCACCCGATTCAGTGAACGGGCAACTGGCCAGAGAAGTGATTGAGACCAAAGCCTCACAAAGCCCAACTGAAGCAGGTCCTGGAATGGTACCAGAAAAAAGGGTGGTGGAGATGCTCTCTGGCTTTGTGTATCTGTTTTCCTACAAACAAAAGTTCTGCAAACAAAATAGAAGCCTTAGTTGCTGAGGAAGCAAAGTTGTATTAAGATTAGTGGAAATTAATAACTAGGAAGGTTAGTGGAACCTCTTGCCTTTGCATGTGCTGGCTCCTGTCCCTTGCCACTGGATTGGTTCTGGATGTCACTAAGGTTGTACCACCTGAGTCAGGTACTATGACTGATGATTTGATTAAAAAAATTGTTTATTTACTTTTATGTGTATGCGTGTCTTTGGCTGCATGTAAGTGCACCCATGTCATGCAATGCCCAGGGAGGCCAGAAGAGGGAATCGGATCCCCTGGAACCATAGTTAAGGATGGCTGTAAGCCACCATGTGGATGCTGAGAACCGAATCCAGGTCCTCTGCAACAGCAGCCAGAGCTGTTAGTTACAGAGTAATCTCTCCAGACAGACTGATCTTTTAAAATTGTTTATCTATTGGTGTAGAATTCAAAAACACCAGAGATACCAAAACTTAAAAAAGCATCTGGAATTAGAGATCTGATGTAAGATGAAAATTCATTGCTGACTTTACACTAAGAAAATACAAATTGGTCGCATATTTTATACTTATTTTTATATATTTCCAGTTTACTTAGAATGTTCACTTTTCTTAAAATTCTATGAATTAGCAAATTAAAATATAACTTTAACAAAGATTTATCTTGAAAATACATGTGTACTCAGAGATACAATTTACATCAGAAAGTGACAAATTCTTACACAAGTACCCATATTGAGTGAATTTTAATAGATAATGCAATAAAGTCCTAGGTGCTGGGATTGATGTTCAGTTGTTACAGTGCTTGCCTAACATGCAAAAATAGTTGGATCCCCAGTACATATAAACTGAGCAAAATGGAATATGCCTCCTATCCCAGGACTCCAGAAGAGGGTTAAAAGTTCAAGATAATTCTCAGCTATAATATACAGAGTTCAGGACCAGCCTGGGTTAGAGATTTGTGTCTTTAAAAAAAATGTTTCTTGGGTTTTTAAATGTTATGCAGGTTAAAAAATATGTGTTTTTGAATTGACTTTTACAGCGCCTCTTTTTCGATTCAAAGATACAATCTGCCTTGATAAATTAATAATAAAAAAAGAAAATAACAAGACCAAACACCCATGGCACTATGTAAAGTAGGGATACTTTGTCATAAAAACCAATCATAATAAGTAAACAGTTGCAGCAATAAAAATAATTTACATAAGTGTTATGAAACAAACCTCACAGGCCTTGTGTAATTTTTGTTTTATGAGTTTGTTTTTGTTGTTGAGGATTTAACCAAAGGTCTACAGTGATAAACTAAATCTGCAGACTCCAGGTTCATGTTTTGAATGCCTGTTCCCCAGCAGATGTTGCTATCTTGGGAGGCTGTGGAACTTTCGAGAGGGAAGGCAATTCTTTGGATGCTGTTCCCCATCTCTTCCAGCTGTGTTCTTCCTGCCTCTTTAGCCATTATGATAGAAAGGACTCTGCCACCATGGACTAGGCTGTTCTCCCTGCCCTCCCTGTCTTTATAGGCTGAAATCATCAGCCAAATTAAATCTTTCCTCTCTTAAGTTGTTTCTGTTGGGTATTGTGGTTACAGCAACACGAAAGTAACTACTACAACAGGTTAAAAATGACCAGGAAAGTTACTGAGCTCCTTATTCTCTTTTTCCATATATATATGGAAATATATATA
>NW_008353021.1:193039-197221 GCF_000622305.1 Nannospalax galili
TTTTTTAAGGGGTCAAGGTCTTGGTATCTAGCCTAGATTGGTCACCACTATCCTGTTTCAGTCTTCTGAGTGCTGGGGAAATAGTAGATATGTGCCACCATGCCTGGCAACTGAAAGAACTCAGTGCCATCAGTCATTTAAAAATGTAAATAATGTCAAATTCTTTGGGGGGGGGCAAAAAGAACAAGTGTTCATGAACTGTGAGCTAGTAAAGGTAGAGCAGCATGAAAGATGGAAGGAGCTGGGTGTGGCGGCACAGGTGGCACACACCTTTGATCCCAGCACTCCGGAGGCAGAGACAGGAGGATCTGTGTGAGTTCAAGGTCAGCCTGGTCTACATAGTGAGTTCCACGCCAGCTGGGGCTGTCTCAAAAAGATTTAAAAAAAAAAAAAAAGATGAAAGGAAATGCCTAGAATATTACTCTTATTTTATTTGCTAATCAACAAATGAATCGAGACCTTTTGCAAGCTTTATTGGTTGCCTTTGAAAACACGGCCCATGAAGAGATATTCCACAAGCTAAAGGAATTAAAATTTTAATGCACAGACAGAAATCTGGGAATGTTGGTGAAGGTACTAAGTGTGAAATAATGATGCAAAGAACGTGACGCTGCAATTCAGTCACATGTATTGGCACGGGCTCAACTAAGTAGGGACTCTGTATATGACACTGCAGGTTTGAAGTCAGGAACAGATGTGCAGTTTTTTGTAAATCAAATATGAACTGAAAGATGATCCACAGTGAGCAACTGGAAATGCTACACCTGCCTTGGTCCATGAAGAGGAAGAAACAGAAGGGTTCATGGTTGGAATGTTATAGCAGATCTTTCACTTAACAACTACACACACCAGGAAGGTAGAGATTTATCTTTCACCTATAATATGACAAATACGTGTGTTGTTAAGGTTTTCATTCCTGTGACAAATATTTGACAAAATCAACTAAAACGGAAGGAAAGACTCATTTTGGCTCAAGGTTCTGGTCCATTTTTGCCTGGCCCATTCCTTTGGGCTTATAACCAAAGTATGGAGTATGTGGCAGAACAGACATGCTCAATTGATGGTGTCCAGGATGGGGTCCCAGAATCCTCTTCAACAGCAAGCCCCTAAGGGCCGGGGGCGGGTAGCCCATAGTAATCCTTTCCTAGCATGCTAAAGGCCCTGGGTTCAATACCCAGCATCACAAACACAACAATAAAATCTCCCATGGCATGCCCCCAGCCTCCTCATTTCTTTCCATTAGGCCAACTTTCAAAAGTTTTCACCTCCTCTCCCCGTAATTGAACCACAAACTGCAATATACAGTTTTGGAGACACATGCCAAATCACAACAGTACCCCACTATCCTTCAGAGCTGCATTACCAATCTTCCCTGGAGGCCAGAGTTCATACTACAACTCTGGCTGGAGCCACCGAACCTGGAAACTTAAATGCAATTCCTAGTAGGCCCGGGGCTTCCTGAACCCATCCTTTGGTTATCCCAGTTCTCAAATGCATAATGGGAATAGATATCCTCAGTAGCTGGCAGAATCCCCATACTGACGAATGAGAGTGAAGACCACTATGGTGGAAATGGCCAAGTAGAAGCTACTAGGACTGTGACCTAGAGAAATAGTAAACTAAGAGCAGTACAGATGCTCTTCAAATTTTTTTTTTTTTTTTGGTCTTTTTGAGGCAGGGTCTTTCTGTAGCTCCAGCTGGCCTGGAACTTGATTGGTAGACCAGGCTGGCCTTGAACTTACAGAGAGCCACCTGCCTTTGCCTCCCGAATGCTGGGATTGAGGCCTATACCACTACGCCTGGCAATGCTTTCTCTTTTTAAAAAAATATTATTTTTATGTGTATGAGTGTATTGCTTACATGTGTATAAATGCACCTGGGTCATGCAATGCCTACAGAGTCAGAAGATGGCATTGGAACTGGATTCCCCTGGAACTGGAGTTATTGGTGATAGTTAGCTGCCATATAAGTGCTGGGACCTGAACCAGGCCCCTGCAAGAGCAGCTGGTGCTCTTAACTAACAGAAACTCAAAGGCCTGTTAACTAGATAGTTTCTAGGGGTCTGGTGGTATATGGAATGCTGAGCTGCCCTTCTAAGGCACAGGCTAAGAGACTGTATCAGTCCCATCAGTCCCTTCCTCAAACCAAGATAACAGTGCAATGATTAGTAGGCTGCTTTGGAAGCAATATTTTCTTCATAGGGTGTTACTGTGGCATATAACAAATGATGGGAAAAACTAATAGTTTTGAGAAAAGCACTGAACAGGTGAAAGCTTTGCAACAGGTCCAAATATGGTATAGGCTGCTTTGCTGTTCAGGCTACACAGATATGGCAGATCCAAAGGGGCTTGAAATATTTGTGGTGAACAGGAATGCTATTTGTTGACTTTAGTAGGTGTCTACATGTGAATTACAGTGTAGGTCCTTAGAACTTTGGAGCAAAACCCTGCTTCCTTTGCAGATAATTATACTTCTTTTGCAAAACAGCTCTTGACCAGCCTGTAGTCCTGAATGGAAACTCAATATCTGACAATGGCCTGAAGGATGGTGCGGGGAGGGGGAGGAGGTTGGTATGTGTATATAATCTGGCTATACAGAAAAGCAGAGGCAGCTAATCCTGAACTGGGTGCTTTCTGATTCACTATAGCATGTGTCTGGATGTGGACAGCAGCACTCTGTCACGAAATGAAAATGATAGGGGCCAAGTAAGTCACGGAGGCACAAGTAAGTTATACAAAGAAGTACTTATGCCGGGCATGGTGGTGCACGCCTGTAGTCCCAGCACTTGGGAGGCAGAGGCAGGCGGATCTCTGTGAGTTCAAGGCCAGCCTGGTCTACATAGCGAGTTCCAGGACAGCTGGGGATACAGGGAGACCCTGTCTCAAAGAAAGAAGTACTCACATGCCACACGGAATGAAGAGTTGTCCCTTTCTGGAATATCTATGTAGGGCAGTGGAGAAAGGAAATCTTCCCGGCAGGCAGAACTTCAAGCATTGTACATGGCTGTCCACTTAGTGAGAAGCAATACTGGCCTATTTGACTTGATTGGATAATTTTTTAAAAAATTTCTGAATCAACTATATGCTAAGATTTAACAAAATAATTTATGAAAAGCTTTTCTAGCTGTGATTGTCCCTGCTGGTCCATCAACATTACAAAAAAGGTGGCTTATAACAATACACCAACTGTGAAAATCAAACATATTAGAAGGAAAATTACCACTATTTAAAAAGTATCATTTGCAGGGCTGGAGATAGAGGTGGGGTGGTTAAAGCACTTACTGCACAATCATGAGGACTGGCATCTGGCACATGCCTGAAACTCCAGGGTGGAGAAGGTAGAGATTAAAGGATTACTAGGACTTGCTGGCTTCTAGCCCAGCCAAGAAAATGGATTCAGCCCCAGATTCCAAAAGAAAAGAGGACCATACCCATGTCCTCTTCTGAACATGGACACACACACATACACACACACCCCAAACAACTTTAATTAAAAAAAAAAAGTGATATCACTTATGATTCTGGGGATGAGTCATTAGGGAGGGCAGACACAATTAAATAAACATACCTTAAACAGAAGCAATACAGTAACTTCATTATATGATGGGTATATGAGTTCCCGAATGACTTTATTTTATAATACACACAGGTCAGAAGACATGCAAACAACAAATTCTCTAAAGATGTTATATGTAGTTTTTCAGATTTCCAAGTTTATCTAAAAATTAACAGAATAATCTTTAAAAAATGTGGATTTATAGGCCCAAACCAGGTTTTAATTTAGAACTGCAGACTACCTAGGAATTTGTAAGTTATTAAGTAACTGGATGACTTTGGTAAAAGACAACATTACTACAGAATTAAGAATGCCCTTATTTCTGTTCAAAGTGGACAAGCAGATGACAGGCAGAAGAATGTGCATTACCAATGTGGGCCAAGAACAAGTCAACGTGCTTTAGTCTTTCCAATACTTTTTGTTGCTGTAGTTTGTTTTTTTGAGACAGGGTCTCCCTGTAGCCCCAGCTGGCCTAGAATTTACTATGTAGACCAGGCAGGCCTCATTCTCACAGAGATCCACCTGCCTCTGCCTCCTGAGCGCTGTAATTAAAGGGGTGTTTCACCACACCTGGCTGTCTTTCCAGCCTTTATCAGAAATAGAAAGACCTCTAGAATAAAACTTTAA
>NW_008353021.1:197256-207197 GCF_000622305.1 Nannospalax galili
AGAACCTCAAAAGTGAGGGTCCAGAATAGGGGAAAATAATTTAATACAGTTTTTAAAATAATGTTGATTTGATGGGGGTGTGCTGTAAGCTGGAAAGCAAATTATATGGCTCAGAATGAGATCATAAAGGTTAGGATTAAGGAAATACGTAATAGAAAATAAAATGTCAAAAGACATTTTGATAAGGAATGCTGCACTTCCTTTCATAGACCTAATAAGCAGTAAAAATTAAATACATTATATTGATAATAGACATAACATCAGCAAGAACAAGAAACATCATCAACAGGCGTTTCCAACATTTACTTGCATGATCCTTGATGTTGCATAAGAACTCAGCAGCAGTTTGTGTTGCCTGGAAAAATTAGCAAGAAAAGATGTAAATATTTTAAATTAAAACTGATGAACCAGGCTGAGGATGTAGCTCAGTGGCAAACACTTTCCTAGCATGTACAAGATCCTAGATTGAAATCTGCTCCAAACCAAAATCAAACTAAACCACTGCATCAATCACTATGAATTAAAACCAGCTCTATCTCCATGAAAGCAGAAGAAGCAGTGCTTATAGTCCGTGCCATGAAATTCAAACAACGTGGACTTACTGTGAAAGATACAAAGATACTCAGGAAGGAAAAATTTCCTCTCTAAAACTAAAACTTAGATGAAGCACTGTACAGAGGGAATGGAGGGAGGGTGCGTGCAGCAGAGAGAAGGAAAGCATAGGGAAGATCCACTGTGACTGGGGCTCGATGAGGGCACCCGGATGAGCACAGAAGGAGAAAAAGGTATCGCGTGCATCAGTCTCAGCAAGAATGTCTTTATATAAGAAGACACAACACATTTTCAGAGTTCATAAAAAGGCTCTAAGATGCTAACGTCAGTGAAAGCAAATCCAAAGGAAAATGACAGATGTACAAATGTATTAATGTCTTACCTTCTTTTAACGGGGTCTTGAGTGCCAAATTTTCTTTACATTCATGATGAAAAGCCTTTGAAGGATCAAAGTGTTTGATACCCAGAGCTTTATTCAGTTCTTCCTGAAGTCTGATCTCATTTTGTTTCCTTTTAGCAAGCTGAGATCGGAGTTTTGACACCTCCTATGTGAGAAAAATATAGATAATAAACAATTACTAAAGAGTACAGTGGCAAAATGTGTTATTGTTGCAGGCAAATTCTAAAGTGTTTCTGTATCACACTTAATGGCAAAAGTAATTATTAAACACATACCCATTAAGTCTGAACTACAAAGTGATTTTGAACAGCTCTTGCAAAGGAAATAAAGTTTTTAAAAATTTCTTGTCCTAGCTGGGCATTGTGGCACATGCCTTTAGCGCCCACATTTGGGAGGCAGAGGCAGGCAGATCTCCGTGAGTTCAAGGCCAGCCTGGTCTAGAAAGCAAATTCCTCATTCTGTAGACCAAGCTGGCTTCGAACTCAACAGAGATCCACCTGCCTCTGCCTCCCGAGTGCTGGTTCTTTACTATAAATAGCCAGCCATTCTTCTCCTAGTCTCCTTATCACACCCTTAGACTTTATCTTTTGCAAGTTCTATTGCAATATAGATTTCCTCCTTTGAAAAGAAGTTAGCAGTGCTTTGTTTTATAGCCTGTTTTTCCCTTGGAGCTGAAATTAGGGACAGTGGCAAGCTTCTCCCTTAGTGCCACCTCTGCCCTTGGAGCAGAGTTGTTAGTGACTTTCAGGGAAAAGGGCTGAGGAACAGCCTCATTGCACCCTGCCTTTCCTTGTGTGGGACCATCCTCATGAGCCAGAACAAAGGTGATCAGAGTCCTGGTGTTTCCAAACACTGCTACACAAGTGGGGCTGTGCAGAAGGGATCCTGTGCCCCAACTCTATTTGCCAAAGGACATCACCTCAGCAACTAGGAGCTGCTGGCAAGATTCAAGATGATGTCTTGCTCTCCCTGGAAAGAAGTCTCTGACTGGAAGTTGGGGAAAGAGGAAGACCTGTGTTCTCGGCCATAGTAGTCAGGCCTCCCCTCTCTGGGAGGGAGGGGGAGGGAAGTTGAGGGAAGAAGAGAACAATTTGGTTTCAGATAACACAGACTTAAATCTTTACAAGTTTTTATAGGTCTTTAGTTGTTTCTTCATTTCCTATTTTGTTTTTATTGTCCCTCTACAACTGAGTGTACTTTCCCAATAAAAGTTGAAGGAAAATCAATTGCTAAGGGGCTACAGAGCCACTCAGCAGTTAAGAGAACTAGCTGTTCTTGCACATGACTGAAGTAAATTCCCAGCAGCCACATGGCAGCTAACAACTATCTATAACTCCAGTTCCAGGAGATCCAATGTCCTCTTCTGTCCTCCACGGGTACTGCACAACATGGGTGCAGTTACACACATGCAGGCAATACACTCATACACATAAAATAAAAACAAAGAAAATAAAATAAAAAAATCAGGCCAAACGTGGTGGTGCATACCTTTAATTCCAGCACTTGGGAGGCAGAGGCATGAAGATTTTTGTGAGTTTAAGGCCAGTCTGATCTACAAAGCATGTTCCAGGCCAGCTGGGGCTACAGGGAGACCCTGTCTCCAAAAAGACCCCCGCCCCCAAAAAGCCCAAATCAAATGTTGGCCCGACATCATGAACACTGTAAAATGAGAAATTATAAAAAGGCAGTCAATTAAGGTCTTCCTCTGAAAATGGTCCTAAAAACAAAATAGGAAATGAAGAAACAACTAAAGACCTATAAAAACTTGTAAAGATTTAAGTCTGTGTTATCTGAAACCAAATTGTTCTCTTCTTCCCTCAACTTCCCTCCCCCTCCCTCCCAGAGAGGGGAGGCCTGACTACTATGGCCGAGAACACAGGTCTTCCTCTTTCCCCAACTTCCAGTCAGAGACTTCTTTCCAGGGAGAGCAAGACATCATCTTGAATCTTGCCAGCAGCTCCTAGTTGCTGAGGTGATGTCCTTTGGCAAATAGAGTTGGGGCACAGGATCCCTTCTGCACAGCCCCACTTGTGTAGCAGTGTTTGGAAACACCAGGACTCTGATCACCTTTGTTCTGGCTCATGAGGATGGTCCCACACAAGGAAAGGCAGGGTGCAATGAGGCTGTTCCTCAGCCCTTTTCCCTGAAAGTCACTAACAACTCTGCTCCAAGGGCAGAGGTGGCACTAAGGGAGAAGCTTGCCACTGTCCCTAATTTCAGCTCCAAGGGAAAAACAGGCTATAAAACAAAGCACTGCTAACTTCTTTTCAAAGGAGGAAATCTATATTGCAATAGAACTTGCAAAAGATAAAGTCTAAGGGTGTGATAAGGAGACTAGGAGAAGAATGGCTGGCTATTTATAGTAAAGAACCAGCACTCGGGAGGCAGAGGCAGGTGGATCTCTGCTGAGTTCGAAACCAGCTTGGTCTACAGAGCGAGGTGCAGGCCAGCTGGGGCTACTGGGAGACCGTCTCACAAATACCAAAACAACAACAACAACAACAACAACAACAAAAACAAAAAAGAACTGGGGAGTAAGATAGCTGGGAGGGGTCCTCCTGGAGTCAGAAATTATCAAGCACTCATCTCAGATGCAACCTCTACAAATGAACTAGAATTTGGCTGGATTCATTTGAAGGGCAATTTATGCCCTAGGACACTATGGAAAATGGAATGAACAGCAGCCACATGTTGACAAAGAGAAAAACAGTTCTATCAAACAAGTTATCACCCCAGGGTGACTGTGGGCATGCCCCAGCTGCAGCAGCACTGTTAGGAAGTAAAAGTCCTCAGACTCTGTAGCAGTGAACCACAGATAGGTAGCTCCAGAGGTTGATCTACCCACTGACCTTAGCTCAGGGCTATCAAATCCCAGGCTTATTTTCAGTTTGTATGGTCTGCTCCCAGTCTAAGGGCAGAGTTGTCCTTCCCTCTATCACTGCCTGAGCTGGGCCTCCTACATCTATATTATATGGCTGTGGGCACCCTGCTCGCCTGCTTCTTTTTTTTATTTATTATTTTTTGTTTTATGTGTATGCATGTTTTGCCTGCATGTTGGTAAGTATGCCCATGCCGTGCAATGCCCACAGAGGTCAGAAGAGGCTGTTGGATCCCATGGGACTGAAGTCACAGACAGTTGTTAGCTGCCATGTGGGTGCTGGGATTTGAACCTGGGTCTTCTGCAAGAACAACCAGTGTTCTTAACCGCTGAGTCATCTCTCCAGCCCCAGCCCTCCTGCTTCTTACAACAGAAGCTTCTCAGGGTTGCCTCTCACCTTTGGAGCTATGGCACACGGACTTCGGGCTCCCTGGTGTGTGCCTGTTCCCTGTTCTGAGTACCCCGGTGTAGCTGTTTTAAACAATAGGTTCCCTCTCAAGCTGGTGTCCAACCACTGGCCTCTAAACTGTATAGTGACAAAATGGGTTTCCTTTCCATTGTTGACCATCCACTGGTGGAATCGTGCTGTCTCATCAAATCTCACAATTGCATGAGGCTGGTAAGGGCTGTGGGCCTGTCCTGAGGGTAGGACTGCCAGTCTCTTCAATACTTGTTTACCTTTTGGCCTACAGAGTACCTTATGGCAGGAGCTATGCTCAACTTGGCTACTTTTTTTGCAGCTACTATCTTTTTCTTTACTTCTCAGCTGTCCTGTGACTACCTTTGTAAATTCCTAAGTGTTTCCCCTCTCTGTGTGTCTTTGGAATACAGTCTATATTTTCTTTTCCTTTTTTTTTTTCTTGAGACAGGCTCTCCCTATAGTCTCCGCTGGCCTGGAACTTGATGTAGACCAGGTTTTGCCTCACAGGTGCTGGGATTGAAGGCATGTGCCACTGTGTCCCACTTAGGTATTTACGTTTTTAATAGATTTATTAAGATATAATATCCTAATACAATTCATTCACTTAAAATGTACAACTTAGGGACTGGGGAAATGGCTGAGTGGGTAAGAAAGAGTATTTGCTCTGTGAGCATCAGCACTCCAGTTTGACACCCTAGCACCCATGTAAAAAAGCCAGGCATAGTCGAGCTTGTGCCTGTAACCCCAGATCCTGAGAGCTCACTGGTCAGCCAGTGTTCTAGCTCAGTTCACTTAGGCATTGTGGCACATGCCCTACATGCCCTTAATCCTTGGGAGGATTAAGTGTTCAAGGTACTCCTCAGCTACAGAACAAGTTTCAAGTTAGCCTGGGCTGCATGAGAAAAAGAAAATGTACAATTCAGTGGATTTTAGTATATTCAAAGGTGTGTGCAACCATCATCACTGTTAATTTTAGAATATTTTTATCACTGAGAAAAAAAATATTCAACATCTTTAGCCAGAGAGAGAGGGAAATCTAAAGTACATGGAGGTTTCATCTCACCCACTTAGAATGGCTGTGATAGATACAAAAACAACAAATGATAGTGAAAGAAGAGTCTCACGCACGCTGGCAGGAAGGCTATCCAGTTCAACCACTATGGAAATCAGTATGGAAGTTCCTCAAAACTAAAATTGAAACTATTGAATGATCCAGCTACAAAATTCCTGGATATATACCAAAAAGAATAAAAAATCAGCAAACAATGGAGAAACCTACATACACAGATTGGTGGCAGCAGTGCTCATAGAAGCCAAGCTACGCAATCAGCCCAGGTACTCATCTACAAGAGAATGAGTACAGAAAGCAAAACCCTAGCATTATGGGAAATGAATGGAAAAGGAGACCATCTTGACAAGTGAAATGAGCGATTCAGAAAGACAAGAATCTCAGATTTTCACTCATATGTTGAATCAAGAGAAAAATAAAGACAGGAAAGGAGAAGGGGCATTACTA
This sequence comes from Nannospalax galili, assembly GCF_000622305.1. Classification (NCBI taxonomy): domain Eukaryota; kingdom Metazoa; phylum Chordata; class Mammalia; order Rodentia; family Spalacidae; genus Nannospalax; species Nannospalax galili. The sequence continues at coordinate 203,024 of NW_008353021.1, forward strand.
GGATAGAGGAAGGTCAGGAGGCAGCATGGAAAGGGGCAGAACAGGAAGTATGGAGGGTCATGGGGGTGGGTGTGATCAAAGTGTATTATATGACACATGAAAACCTCATAATGTAACCACTATTCTGTATATGTGCCAAATAAAAAATAAACTAATAAAACTTCCAGAAGGAAAAAACATTTCTCCACTACTTTTGAATATTGCTTGTTTTATGATATTTACAAAGGAATAGCTATTTTACAAATAAAAATAAATGTATAAAATTCTACAGTCTTCCAACTATAGTAGTAGTTTTCAAGACAATAATTTGAAGTCATAAAATCTGGTAACAGGGACTATTTGGTCAACACTAAAATCCACTAACTCTCAAATAAATTCTCTATAAACTATTTTTCTGCTTTTCATTATATTTAAAGATTATAAAGACATAAGCCCTTCACCCTCATATTGTTAATAAAAATAAATGTTTTTACAAACCGATTTGAGTTGGCTATTTTCATCTTTCAATTTCACAACATGCTTGATTTTCTGCTTTAGATTCTGGTGACCCAATAACTCAGCATACGAATCTCTTATTTTATTTAGCTGTTCCTGAGTTGCACCATGTTCATTTAACAATGCCAGTTTCTCTGCTTCAAATGCATCCAGTTGTTGCTGAAAAACATACATAGGTATATAGTTTTAATGGAGTTAAGACATGTAATTGTTAAACTTGTGTGTACCTCCTGCTTCTGCCTCCTCGATACCAGGACTATAGGTGTATGCTACCACAACCAGCCTAAAACTGTTAAATATTACTAAATATTGTTAAATACTGTTGAATATTACTAGTTAATTATTACTAGTTAAATATTACAAAGCATAAAAAATACCAAATAAGCTGGGTGTGGTGGTGCATGCCTTTAATCCCAGAACTTGGGAGGCAGAGGCAGGCCGATCTCTGTGAGTTGGAGACCAGACTGGTCTACACAGTCAGTTCCAGGCCAATTGGGGCTGCAGGGGACCCTATCTCAAAACAACCCCCTCCCCCCAACCCCTCCTGCCCCCGCAAAAAACTAAATAAGAAGAAATACATCAAGCAAAAATGGAGTGTTCTCCCTTATCTTGCAGGCTCTATAAATTCTCCTAAGAATATGCTTTAGACTTTGCATTTTTCATTTTAAGGATCATTAAAACAGGAAGAGCAGTAAGCAAGCCAGCCAGCTTCCTTCCTTGATTTTTGAGAAAGTGTCTTGCTGTTATAGCCCTGGCTGGCCTGGAACTCACAGGGATCTTTCTGCCTCTGCCTTTGAGTGCTGGGATCAAAAGCATTTGCTATTATGCCTGGCTCAGGTCAGCTTTCTTTATCTGCCTCAACTAGAGCACTATTTCATAACCAATACTACTCTACCCGCTTGAATTAGCAGTCACCTCTTTTTTCTTTTAAAAAGATGAATGTATCAGCTGGGCATGGTGGCGCACGCCTGTAGTCCCAGCACTTGGGAGGCAGAGGCAGGTGGATCTCTGAGTTCAAGGCCAGCCTGGTCTACACAGTGAGTTCCAGGACAGCTGGGACTACAGGGAGATCCTGCTTCAAAAAGACAAAAAAAGATCAATGTATCGTCAAGTATGGTAGTCCATGCCTGATATTCCAGCACTCAGAAGGAAGAGGCAGGATGGCCAGGATTTCAAGGCCATTCTCAGCCACACAAACAGTTCAAGGCCAGCCTGGGGTCTCAAGAAAACAAAGAGATGACCAAACATAGTGGCTCATGCCCATAATCCTAGAATTTGGGAGGCAGAAAACAGGAGTTCCACAAGTTCCAGGTAAGCCTGGTAGGCTAGTGAGCACCAGATTAGCTTCGACTACAGAGTGGGACAGTGTCTTAAAAAGAAAACCAGCTGCAAGCTTCCCCAGCCTGACAGGTGATTAATGCAGCTCTCAACTCTGACCACAGAAGCTTCTCATGCAGCAGATGGTGATTAACACAAAGACCCACAACTGGAGAACATGTAGAGAATAAGAGATTGCAGAGTGCTTATCCCCAAATAGGACACCTGTATCAAATCTGATTCCCAACTCAGGGCCATTGTGGCAGAGGGGATGCAAAGGATGTTGAGTCAGAGGTGGTGGACAACCACAAGGAAACAGTGTTCCAGACAACCAGGCAGTGACTTATATGGATGCACAGCAATGGTAAAAAGCATGCACAAATCCACGTAAGTTCAAGCCAGACCTAGATGTGGTAAGTAGGTAAGGAAACCCCAACTCTAGCTGAGGAACTCTTGGCAACCAGTAGCTGCAGGGAGGGAGAAGAGTCAGTCTTTAACAGTATAACTCTGGGTAGGTTAATTAGGCTCCAGTGGATGGCCCCACAGTGAAAGGCATTTAGGGATACAAACCTGACTCTATAGGCCTTTATATACATATAAAAGTGGACATGAAATTGGGCTGGGGGTAGTAAGGGAAAGTGCACATAAGGGAGGGGAGTCTAAATATGATCAAAATAAATTGTATGAAATTTGTAAGAATTCCAAAAAAATAAAATAAAAAAATAAAAAAATAAAAAGAAAGCCAAAAGACAAAATACAATATAAAGTTTAGTATGCTGGGACTGGAGAGATTACACAGTGTTTAAGAGGGCTGGTTGCTTTTGCAGAGGACCTGGGCTGGATTCTCAGCACCTACATGGCAACTAACAATAGTCTGTAACTCCAGTTCCAGGGGAGTTCAACGCCCTCTGCTGATCACCGTGGGTATTGCACGATACGGGTGCACCAATCTACATGCAAGCAATACACTCATACACATAAAATAAAAATATTAAAAAAAGTTTAGTATATTAACTTGAGAAATACAGATCATATCAAAATGTATATCACAAAGTAACAGGTTAATGATCAAACAGTCCTATCAGGAGAGCCTTTGGAAATATTAATTTCAAGTTGCTTATTAGAAAGCATTTTTTATTCTATAAAGGCTATATTAAAATTATCTATTTATTAAATTTGTCAGTTGTATTTCAATGAAGCTGGAAAATCATGTATAGCAATACTGCTTGTAAAATTTTACCGCTCTGTTTTGCTGTTTTTTTGCAGTGCTAGGAATTGAACCTAGGGCCTTATACACACCAAGCACATAATCTTCTACTTAGCTGAATCCCCAGGAAAAATTGCAAACTTTTAATAGGACGTTAAATCTGGAACTGTGAATATATAGTAAAGTGATACTGCAGGAGCACCAAGTCACAATCAAGACTGTAATTCTTTAACAGGGAAGAAAGCAGATTTTTTTTTTTGGTCTTTTTGAGACAGGGTCTCCCTGTAGCCCTAGCTGGGCTCAGTGGTTAAGAGCACTGACTGCTCTTGCAGAGGTCCCCGTTCGATTCCCAGCACCTACATGGCAGCTACAAACTGTCCTTAACTCCAGTTCCAGGGGAATCTGAAGTTGTCTTCTGACCTCTGTGGCATTGCACGACACGGGTGCACTCACATATGTGCAGGCAATACACTCATACACATAAATAAAATATTTTAAAAAAGAATGCTTAAAAAAAACAAAAAAAATTAGCAGTAGTATCTTAGAGGAGATCTTATATAAGATGTTTATCTCAGCCAGTTGGTTCCCTCCTACCTCTTCATTGTCTGCCTGCTTTAAGCTCTGTGTCTTCCTGATAGTGCTTTGTTTCGAAGTCTGAAGCTTTATTTATATGCTGGTGGATTAGACCCATCAGTGTAAGCTAACTTCCTATTACTGATTAATGCTCTTCTCCTCTCAGTATGAACTATATGAGACACCAATTCATGTTTTTTATTCTGTTTTACAACATGCTGTAATGCCATAAGCTAACATTTTTCTAGAAGGAAATGGAATAAATATATATTGCCTATAATTCATTTAAATTCAAGAAGGGATATTTTAACCGTTGAAACAATTGTGAATTATAATTGAGATTTAAAAACTTTTTTAGGTTAAGTGCTATTTATGGAGGTACCTACATGTTGAATAAACCAATTGAAGAAATCATTGTACAAAATGGAAAAGTGGTTGGTGTAAAATCTGAAGGAGAGGTGAGTAAATTTGCTCCTGTGAGGAAAACTGTACCATCTACTCGGTACTTGTATTGGTATGGACATTGATGTTAGATTCTGGAAGAAAGGTAGGTAGGTAGGTAGGTAGGTAGGTAGGTAGGTA
>NW_008353021.1:207256-225141 GCF_000622305.1 Nannospalax galili
CCTAGCTGGCCTAGAACTCACTATGTAGACCAGGCTGGCCTTGAACTCACAGAGATCCGCCTGCCTCTGCCTCCCAAGTGCTGGGATTAAAGGTGTGAGTCACCACACCAGGAGAAAGTAGATTCTTAAATACAAGCAAAAAATGAATTATAAGCAACAAACCTGAAAAGGTTTTGTTTTGTTGTACAGCTCTTCATAAAGGAGACGCCATTTGTTAGTTTCCTCAGTTAATTCTGCCAGTATATTTTCTTTCTCAGTTTTCCTACATGGAAAAAATTAAAATTTAAAAATTAATTCAAAAATTGTTTTCTCCAATTCATTAGAAGTAACTGAGTCAGTAAATGGTGCTCGGATGCTAATTACCTCGCTTTTTCCTCTTCTAGTTGCTTCTTAAAATCTTCACCTTGTTGTTGGAGTTGGTTTTGCAAATCAGTTATTTTTTTAAGAGATGAAACTGTGATTTCTTTAATTTCTGCTTCTTTCAGTGTTGATCTGTTTTGCAGATCTAGAAGCATCCTTGTTTTGAGAAAGAAAATTCCACTAACCAACCATCTAATCATCATTTCAATTTTTACCCCCTTCTTTTTGAAAACAACAAAGCACTTGAATGAACTATTTAAGTACGGTAATTGTTTTTACAGAATAAATTCTTTCTGTTGTTTTTTGTAGACTACCTACTGCATAAACTCTTAATTTACAACTTAAAGCAGCAAAAGCAACCCACAGAACAATTCCTGGCATCATGGACAAATTCACCAAAATCAACCTGTGAGAAGGCACAGGCTTGGGCCCCGCATCTGTGGCACACACCTTGCATATTCTTGATTTGTGCTCTCGGCTGTCAACATCTGATGGTGAACATCTTCTGCACTTTTTTCAGCCTTGGCTACTTTTTCCTGTAGAGTTGAGTTCTCCATCTTAAGATCTTCTCTCTCTCTAATTGCTGATGCTTTATAGCTTATTAAGAAGAAAAAAAAGTTAATATAATTTCCTTACCATTGTATAAATGACACATATAAATGACAAATTTTATAGTTTATAGATTGCTTTTTTTTGCCAAAAGAAAAAACCCTATGTTAATGTACTTACACAGGTAAGAATTTAATGTTCTAAGGTAAGTACTAATGAGTTTACATGACACTTGTTTAATCAAGGAAAAAAAATCCAGTGGCTAGCATGAAAAAGTATACATACAGATGAAAAAAACTCAACCCAGAAACACAAAAATTACATAACAAAAAAAGTACACAATCTCTGAAACTCCTGTCATTGTTTCTGTCTCTGCAGATGCAGGAAGGGAAAGTATAAAGAACTTCAGGCTGATAAAATAGGAAACCTTTACTTTGGCAGGTGGTTCACAAAGGTCTTTCTGGGGAATTTATATTTAAGTGGAGGCACGACATCCTTCTTCATAGATTCTCTAGAACAGGAGTCTGTAGACAGGGTAAAGGATCCAGAGGATAGGCCGGGTGTGGTGGCCTTTAGTCCCAGCACTTGGGAGGCAGAGGCAGGCGGATCTTTGTGAGTTCAAGGCCAGCCTCGTCTACATAGTGAGTTCCAGGACAGCTGGGGCTACAAGGAGACCCTATCTCAAAAAGACAAAAAAAAAGAATTCAGAGGATAAAGATGATATAAATTCAAAGGCAGGCAATGCACATCCATTGAGAGCTGCTACCAGGACTGGTGGGAGGTGGTGGAAAGGCAACCTTCAGGAAAAGGTGAATGATGACACTATTTTGCAATGCTCCGAAAAGAGTAAAATTAGACAATGCATTATTTACACGGACCTGTCATAAAATTATAATGCACAGAGGTAAAAGAAGGAAACGGTAACTAAATGATTAGGAAAGGCATAGAAAACAGTTCACACTTGGGTTAAGCTATCAAGAATCTGTTGACTTACTGGTTGTCTTTTACGCATTCATATGTATTGATTTTATCTTTATGCTTCACAATTTATGTCAAGAATTATATTCTTTAGTATCTATTAAATATATTAGAGACAAGAAACCTCCTGCAATGATATACACCAGAGTAATACACCCAGAGTAAGGTAAGTACGTTGCATCATCTTTTCTAATAAACCCTTCTTTCCTCTCTTTTATTTCTCGAGACAGGATCCTGTGTATCCTAGGTTGTCAGAGAACTTGCTCTGTAGTCGAGTGAACTTCTGAGCTGCTGTCTCCACTTCCCCAGGATTAAAGGTATGCACCATGGTGTGTAGTTTATGCAGTACTAGGGAACAAACCTGGGGCTGGCTAGGCACTCTACAAAATATGCTAGATCCCTAGCTTGACCTTTTGTAAAAAGGGAAAATAACAAGGAGATGGGATAGGAGTTGAGGAAGTGTGTATATTATGCAAATGATTATTTTACCAAGAGATAGACTATGGGGAAAAATGTTTTGCTAAGAAGGTGCTGGGACTGAGTAGTACTGGATGACTGAAGAAAAAGCGAGGGTCAAAGGAGCTCTTTTAATTTATGTATTTTAAAAATGATTCCAATGCCAGGCGTGGTGGCGCACGCCTTTAATATCCCAGCACTCTGGAGACAGAGGCAGGCGGATCTCTGAGTTTGAGGCCAGCCTGGTCTCCATAGCGAATCCAAAAAAAAAGATTCCATATTAACATATATCCATATTGACTGATAAAAATTACTAATTTTCTTCTTTGCATTCTGAGATAGGGTCTTGCTATATAGCCCAGGCTAGCCTAGAACTCATTATACAGTTCAGTCTGTCCTTAAACTCACTCCAATTCTCCTGTCTCAGACTCCCAAGTACAGGGATTGCAGGTGTGAGCTACCATGCCAGGCCAGAAAAGATTTCTTATAATTGAAAATTAGAAAAGGAACAAATGATACGAGGTCATTGAAGGTTAAAACACTAAAATATTAGCTTCCACACATGGGACAGCATGCCTGTAACACCAGTACCCAGGAGGCTGAGGCGCAACTGCCACCAGTTTGAGGTCAGCCTGGGCTAACAGATAGTATCAGGCTATTTAACACTATGCTGTAAGAGTCTATCTGAACCCAAACCAATCCAAAGACTTAGAAAGTATTGAATAGGCAGGAAGATAGGATGAGTATAAATTTCCGTGTCCGTAAGTTAGATGACGATACAAAGGCTTCTGATTCATTAAACAAAATGATGCTATCAGAAACATAAGATGGCATGCTAAAGGTTAGCCTGAAATTTGAACTGGATAGTAGGAAAGGGAAATTTACCTATATGAATAGAGTCAGATTACCAGAAGCCCATTTATATTGGTCATTATGGAATTCAATGCCAGTCAGCCTTGGGATTGCTTTGCTCAGGGACTTCTGGAGGTAAGCGCTTCTTCCTACTCACACTGGACTTGACAGTAGATGCACCAAAGGAAACATACCTTTCAAATTGATCAGTAACATATCCAAGGTTTTGCAATGCACCACTATACTTCTCCTGTAAAATCTGGGTGGTGAGGCTGTGAGCAGCATTACTTTTCTCCAGTTCAACTTCTTTCCTAAGAGCAAGAAAAATTATGAAACACTAGAGAAACTGCATCATGCACCTCATGTGCTTCATGTTACTATATAGTTTAAAATTCAAATTTATAACTAATCTCATGGCATGACTGTTTTATGAATTTATTTGCTGACTTCAATTCTTTTGCAATGAGACAGGGTCTCAGTAAGTAGCCCTGGGTGGCCTAGAACTCCTTCCTCTGCCTCCTAAGTGCTGGGGTTAAAGGTATACGCCACTATGTCCAGCTAATGACTTCATTTTATCTTTTATGTCTTTACTATCTTTGCTTACCTTTCTATCTTTCATGTCTCATGCATTTATGTGGGTAATTTAAAATGTACACGGAAGAATTGAAAAGAGGAGAAAAAAAAAACCTGTAAAACAAATTTTACAGGAACAGTTAGGTATGTATATTTTTAATAATATGTTTCCCTACATTTTTTTCAGACATCCTTAAAGCTTAGGGAGCATTGTAGAAGAGAGGGCAGAAAGACTGTAAAAGTCAGAGGACCAGGATGCCTGTTGCTAGATAGTGTCTCTAGAAATGACAGGGAAGGTGTGTGCATGGAATCTCAACAATATAGTTATCTAAACAAGACCTGCATAATGACAACATGAGTTGCCAACGTGCACTCGGGATATTTCACAAGCTCCCACTTCTAGATGAAGAGCTAGAGGCAATTAATGGCTGATGAGGGAGAAAGAAAGTTTTCTTTAAGGATGAGCTCCCTCATAGGCTATCTAATCCCAAGTGGTCAGGCGTAAATGCATACACATATAAGCACCATTAAGCGGGCCCAACAGGTTATATACATGCATATGCAACAATTAACAATCAAAGAAATTCACAGGGAGCGGTAGGAGGGGAAATGTTGGAAGAGTTGGGGGGGAAAGAGGTGAAAATGATATAAATGCAGTATTAATGTACGAAATACTGAAAATAAATGAAATACTTTCTCCCTGTCCCTTAGAAGAGTGGCTTTCAATCCTTAGCTTTTTAAAAAAAATTAAGGCTAAAATTTCTAGTCCAGAAAGGAGTTTAGATAGTATCACATACAATTTGTTAATCTCATATAAAAGGAAGAATGTAACAAATACCAAAACTAATTTTCTTTCTAAGACAATGGTTCACTATTGTAGCCAGGCTACGCTGGACTGTGTAGTTCAGACTTCCCTCAAACTTTTCACCCTCCTGCCTTAGCCTCCTGGGTGCGGGATTCAAAGTGTGCTCCACTACGGCTGCCAGGTAACACTTCTGACTGTCATACCTACTTAGATATATCTGTGCTTGTGTCACCTGTCTGTGTCTAGTCCGTGCCTTGTAATTCCTACCTCCATCCATGCCCATGACTGACATGAAAATTCTGAGAAAACATACTAGAAAACAGTGTAAGTTTAAAGTCACATTGAATACAAGATCCTAGTAATACAAACTCTCTGAGCAGCTCTTCCAGGCGTTGCAGCTGTTGAGCTGTTGATTTGGTTTCCTCCTCCAGCTGCTTCACCAGCCTTTCGCTGTGCTCCTCCTTCTGCTGGACTGCATCCAGCTCATCCAAGGCAAGCTTTAACTCTCCTTTAAAGACATTCTTCTCTTTAACCATTTCCTCTTGAAAAGAACACAGCTGCTGCTGAAGATTGGAAGACAATTCCTATGTTCAAATAGACAACCCACAAAATAATTAGAAATGGCCCTGTGAGATTTCATTGAGACAATGAAATATAGTACAGATAAGAAGATGGAAACTAAATGAAAAAGCTTCAAGCTGGGTGTTGTGGTACAAGCCTTTAACCCCAGCACTCAGAAGGCAGAGGCAAGACGATCTCTGAGACTGAGGCACATATCAAATTTCAAGCCAGTTGAAGCTACAATGAGACCTAATTTTTTGGGAAGCTCAGTGGTTAAAAGCACTTGTTAATCTTGTACAGGACCGGGGTTCGGTTCTCAGCACCACTTTGTGACTCACGAACAACTGTAACTCCAGTTCCAGGGGATCTGGTGCCCTCTTCTGGCCTCCTTAGGCACCAGGCATGCAAACATTTAAGACACAAAATAAAAATGATTAAATCTTTTAGAGAAAAGTTTTAAGGAAACAAACATAAACATATTCACTTTACCCAGATTATATTTTATAACAACATCATGGCAAAACCTCCATACAAACTTTTATAAAACTAAAATTATATTTTTATGTTTTACAATTGGTATTTCTGTATACTTCAATATACTTTAGTCATGCTTTTTGTAATACAGAAAGTATATTATAATTTCAATTGTTATATAATTATTTCTAAGTTACATAATACATAAATTTCAAAGCTGTATAACAATACATCATCATCGAGAAAAACTTGTAGCATTTTCAGTGAAGTACATCTTATTTTTCAGTAGTCACCATCTCAATCTCAGGTATCCTCTCCAGAGATAATTTAATTTGGAACATGTATGCTTTTTGGTCATTGTCCATATATTCAAATACACATATACTTTTTTGTTATGATATATAAAAAAATCATAAAAATAGTTGAGCCCAGGGCTAGAGAAATGGCTTTGCAGTTAAGAACACTGACTGCTCTTGCAGAGGACCTGGGTTTGATTCCCAGCACCCACATGGTGGCTAACAACCATCCAAAACCCTGGTTCCAGGGGATCTGATGCCCCATTCTGACCTCTGAGCATGACATGGGTGCACCTACCCACGTGCAGGCAATAACACACTCATACACAAAGAAGAAAAATAATAAAAGAAAAAAATGAAAAAAATAGTTGAGCTCTTTCTAGATCAGTGTACTGCTGAATTCCTTCTGTTGTTTGCTGCCTAATGGATAACACTTCACATCAGTGCACAGGTACTTATTGATTTAGCTGTCCCCAAACTATTACAGGATCAAATGTTTTAATTTATGAAAATCCTGTTAATGAAAATTTCCATTTCACTGATTACTACTGAGAGCCCATCTTTCATGTTTACAAGCTATCTGAATATCTTGTGGATCTTACTTCCATCCTATGATCATGTTTCTTTTGTATTTTTTACTGGGCTTTTTTTCATTATTGATGTACACAATGATCAAGATAAACATCTTGTTTATATGCTATATTCTTTTTAAAAAACATTTTATATATTCTTTTTATGTGTATGAGTGCATTGTGTCCATGTATATAATTGCACCTGTGTTGTGCAATACTCACAGAAGTCAGAAGGGGGTGTTGGATTCCCTGAAACTGAAGTTACAGATGGTTGTTAGCCACCTTGGGTCCTCTGCAAGAGCAGTCAGTGCTCTAACTGCTGAGCCATCTCTCCAACCCTGACATTCTTTTATAAGACAATTATAAATACCTATACAGCCTACCTAAAACAAACATATACAAAGATCTGTGGCTAAATTTTCAGCATATAAATATTAATTACTCAGGATAAAATTGCTGGATCAAATTATAGATTCAAAGGTTTTCTGACACAGAGGGAAATTTATGATACAAAATAAGCAAAGGCTTTATTGAGAAAGTGTCTTCCTGTAGCCCCAGCTGGCCACCACATCCGGCTTTATAAGTACAGGGTTTTTTTTTCTTCTGGTGACTTATTTTTTTTTTTTGGTGTTTTTGGAACAGGGTCTCCCTGTAGCCCCAGATGTGGGCTGGCCTTGAACTCACAGAGATCCACCTGCCTCTGCCTCCCAAGTGCTGGATCAAAGGCATGTCCCACCATGCCCGGCAAGTACAGGGATTTTTTTTTCTTTTTTTTTGGTCTTTTTGAGACAGGGTCTCCCTGTAGCCCCAGCTGTCCTGGAACTCATTATGTAGACCAGGCTGGTCTTGAGCTCACAGAGATCCACCTGGCTCTGCCTCCCAAGTGCTGGGATTAAAGGCGTGTGCCACCACGCCTGGCCAAGTACAGGTTTTTAAAGATTGTAGTTAACTACCTTCTCTTGTTGAAGAAGTGATTCAATTTGCAATTCTTGTTGTTGTAGCTTTTCATATTCTTCTTTTTCAAGAACAAGCTTCTCTTTTAAATTTTGTATCTCAGAATGCATATTTTCAATCCTTTCTCTATTCTTGTTGACAAGCTCTTCTATAAAAGGAAAACATGAAAAACATCTGACTAGATGTTTATGTTAAGAAACTCAGTTCCTGTAGTATTTCCTTCTATTGCTTTTAGTATGTGCACAGATCAAGTGCGTTTCCAAAGAGGGGAAAAGTACTATCATCTGTGGGGCTAGAGAGATGGCTCAGCAGTTAAGAACACTGTTCCTGCAGAAGACCCAGGTTTCAATCCCAGCAGCCACATGGCAGCTCACGACTGTCCATAACTCCAGTTCCAGGGGATCCAACAGCCTCTTCCGTCCTCTGTGGGCATTGCATGACACGGGTGCACTTACCTACATGCAGACAACACATGCATACACATAAAATTAAAAAAAAAACAAAACTATCATCTGTGTAGTAGTTTGAATGAGACTGTCCCCGAGAGGTTCCAAGTATTTGCACACTTGGTTCCCAATTGGTGGCACTGTTTGCAGAGAGTCAGGGAACCTTTAGGAGGTGTGGCCATGCTGGAGGAAGCACATCACTAGGGGAAGGCTTTGAGAGTTCAAGACATGCCCACTTCCAGGCTGTCTGGCTTTGCTTCCTGTGCCTGCCTGAAGATGTGAGTACTCAGCTTTTTGCTCTGGTCACCTCCTGCCGCCATGCCCCCACCATGACAGACTCTTCCCTCTTGAACTGTAAGTCAGATTCTTCCTTCTATAAGTTGCCTTGGTCATGGTGTTTTATAACAGCAACAGAAAAGTAACTAATACACACAACGGGAAAAAACAATCCTCTGTATCATTACTATACTGTACATGCTAAGCAGTACTTTTTTATACATAGTACCTAACCCTTCATCTAAATGAAGTCACCAAAAATGCCACAGTACCTTTTTCTGTTTCAAGCTCCTGACATTTATGATTCAGGTCTTCTATTTGCTTAGAAAACATAACATTTTCTTCAAGAGATTGCTTGAGACTTAAAATTTCATGATTCTTCTCTTTCAAATCTCCTTCTAACTGCACAATATCAACTTTGTATTTTTCCACTTGATCTGATGCACAACTGCATTAAAAAATCATGTACAAGAGAATCATCTCTTTAGATACCAGAAAAAAATAACAGCAAAATGATTAAAATATGTTCAACAAAATAAGGTGATTTTTGTGTGTGAGCAAAAAACTTGGCATTGAATCTAGGACCTCCCATACATACACCAGACAAGTGCTCTACCAGCTGAGTTATAGTACCAAGCCATTAAGGTTCATTTTAAAGGCACCACTTATATTACCTAATTTCTTCGATGTATTCTAAGAGCTTTTCTGTCTCGGATCGTTCGTCAATCTTTTCTTTCTCTATGGAAACACTGAAAAAAAGGGAAGTAAATACATACTGCTTTCTTACTTAAAAACCACGCATAGTACTGGTTACTGAATAATAGTGCTAGACACTGTGGTATAAAGGTGACTCTAGAATGAAACTCTTACCCATTATTTTATGTGACTTCTCAGTTAACAAGTGAAATAAAAAGAGGAGGCTAGAGTTTATTTACGTGAGAAGCAAGACATAGATTAGAAATAACCTTATCACGCAGCCTTTCTGGCTCCCTCACCTACTCAGCCAACATTTATATGCCATGAAGCTTTTGTTCCAGGCTGGCCGGTAATCAATTACTTATGTAACTTAAGCTCTTCCACACAATCTAGCTGTGGATATACAGACAAAAGAAATAAAATCATGACACAGGAGACAGCAGCACTCCATGCTCACTTCAGCACGGCTCATGACAGCCAAGAAATGGAAGCAACCTAAGTGTCTATCAACTGATGAATGGATAAAGAAAATGCAGCAAAGATATACAACAGAATATTATTTAGGCATAAAAAAGAATTAGATCTTGTTATTTGTGATATCATGGATGAAACTGGAGTTCACTATGTTAAGTGAAATTGGGGATACACAAAAAGACAAATACCATATGATCTCACTCTGATGTGGAATTTAAAACACTGGCTTCATAAAAGCCAAGAGTAGAATGCTGGTTACTAAAGGTGGGAAGAATGGGGGAAGGCAGGGACGGGAGAGCCTGGTTTTTGTTTGCTTTCTGTTGCTGAGCTAAAACACTGACAAAAACAACTTGGGGAGGAAGTTGGAAGTCTGATGGAAGCAATTCCTCAGTTGAGGTTCCTTCTTTCCAAGTAACTAATTTGTATCAAGTTGACAAAGCTAACTAGGATAGTTGGTCAAGGGGTTCTAAGTTATAGTTAGGCAGGAAGAAGAAACTGGTATGCTATAGTAAGATAACTATAGATAACAATAAATGCTGTGTAGCTCAAAAAGCTAGGAGTTTGTTTTCACCATTTAGAAATGATGTTTGACAATGGCTGTATTTCACTCAACCTACCCATTACTCAATGTGTGTATCTATTCCACATTATGGTACCCTGTTACTAGTATGATTTTTACATATCTGTTAATAAAGGAAAAAGATTTGAGAAACAGGTCACACAATTCCTTTTGGTCACTTACAGTTTTCCCTCAAGCTGTACTATTCTGCCCTGGGACTCCTCCAGGTTCCTCTGAGTGGCCTGCAGCTTCATCGCCACACCTTCTTGTTTAGCCATCATAGTCTAGACAACAGACAGCGATCTTAGGAATGAGAGTGCGTGGCGGATGCAGGGGCAGGAATCATGCAAAGCCGCACTCACCCTCATCTTCGCTTCTCCCTTATTTCTCAGTCTCATCAACTCCAGGCTCAGCACTCTCAGGCTCTTCTGGCTGCCATCTTCAGAAAACTAAATAGATAACGTAAAAAAATTCACACACATTTTGGCTAAGCCATATATAAAATTACTTAAGGCCATTTGTGGTGGGATGTGCCTGCAATCTCAGCACTTGGGAGGTGGAGGCAGGATGATCAGCAGGAGTTCCAAGCCACCCTGGACTACACGAGATCTTGTCTCAAGAAACTTAAAGAAAAAACATTATTTAACTACTGATTACTGTGCCCATGATTGTAGCTATTCATTGTGTGCAATGTACTTTGGCAGAGAAAAGAGCTTTGAGCACAATTGCTGACTTCATGCCAGCACTATGTGTGTTCTTTCTTTTCCTTGATTTCCTAGTTCATTCTGAAACAGTCTGACTGATCACTTACCTTCTATGCTAGAAAGTTCACTGCAAGTTCTAAAACAAACCTCAGAGAGGATTTACTGAACTATGGTTGTTGAACAAAATTGCTTGGTATACCTGAAATATGCAGGATGAAGGGCGTATCCCAGGCTTACAAAATCAGAATCTCTCTGGGCAGAGCCAAAGACTCTATGCCTGTCTCCATGTGTGGACTTACAAGAAAAAGACTTATTGGCCGGTGTGGTGGTGCACACCTTTAATCCCAGCACTCGGGAGGCAGAAGCAGGCAGATCTCTGTGAGATGGAGGCCAGCCTGGTCTACAGAGTGAGTTTTAGCACAGCTGGGGTTACAGGGAGACCCTGTCTCAAAAACAAAAACCAATCAAACTTATTAAACTGAATAGTGATTTACTCTTCCCTCTGCTTCTGCAGTCAGTGTAATAAAACCACATTAAGTTCTTTAAGATCTATTATTTACTGACACGCACAAATGATTTCTTAAACATATTTACCCCATTGGTTATTTCCTACTGCATTCTCCCAAAACCTTTGATAAAAAGTTTTTTTTTTTAAATAAGAGAAAGATTCTTTTTGTTTTGGAGACAGGGTATGGCCATGTGGCTCAGGCTGGCCTCCTTGCCTTAGCTTTTGGGGATTAAGATTATGGAAGTGTGATACCACACCTCTCCACAGGAAGACTGACAAAATTCTGAGAATATGACAAAGGGTGAGAAAAAGTCGCACATCAAAACAAAAAGTAGCTTGTTCATTTATAACCTATTATGTATCAAGTATTTTAATAAACAAGATAAAAATGATCCTACTGAAGTGGGTTAATATGTAAGAAAATCAATTTAATAGAAGCAGTAGGACCAATAAATAGTTTGGTGATACCTAGTACATTCTATACAGAAACTTATTTGCCTTCTTGACATAAACTAATTCTTGGGATTTCAAGCCATAATTCGAATTTACGTAATTAGGGTCAGTGAAAGGAAAAATTTTCATACCTTTTAAGTAAACAAACAGCTCTACTACTTTTGTAAGTTGCACAAACGTAAACTGCCAAACAACTGTAATGTGAAGGTGTTATTTATTAATTACTCCATTTTAATATTATTATGAGGTTCAATACCTTGGATTTTAGAAGCTCATTAGTTCTGGTTAGTTCAATAAGCTTTTTTTCCAGAGAAGCATTATTTGCAGAGAGAGATGTTTTTTCTCTGACTGCAGCATTTAGCTTTGCCTCCATCTTCTCCAACTCAGACTCCATATCCTGGATACGCCTGTCCTGAGCACCACGCTCCTGCACAAGAACACGAATCTGGAAGAAAACCAGAAGATAACAAATGGTTAATACTAGCAGTAATGAAAGCATTAAACCTTCTACAAAGCCTATAGACTTGACATTATATTCATAGACATTTTATTAGCTATTTGAATAGTCACATTTATCTTATGATACATCTTAAAAATCTAAGAACAGAATAATTTTAATTGCCATAAATTTACAAGTGCACATAGCTATTTAGTCACTTAAAAGTTATATTCAGCTGGGTGTGGTGGTGCACACCTTTGATCCTAGCACTCAAGGAGGCAGAGGCAGGTGGATCTCTGTGAGACTGAAGCAAGCCTGGTCTACATAGGAAGCTCCAGACCAGCTGGGGCTACAGGGAGACCCTGTCCTTTAAAAAAAATGTAATAGGAATTCTTGTTTTCTCCGGTCCTAACTACATAAATTCAAACCATAGCTTAAGGTACTAAATATGTTTCTTATTTCAAGAAGGCAGAGGTAGGTGGGCTTCTCAGTGAATTTGGTTGGCAGCAGCAAGCCATCAATCTTTTGTTTCTACTAGTTATACAAACCAACAAACAACAGCAAAACAAAAAGCTAGCACTTGTCAACAGAAAATGTAGAAGCCTAAAACAAATAATGTATTTTAAATGTTTGGGGAGCGTTAAGGTGATGGCTCAATAAGTGGGCGAAGCACTTGCCACCCAAGCACAAGAACCTGATTTTGGATCCCAAGAACCCACGTAAATGCTAGGAGGGTGTGGTGGCCAGCTTGTGATCTCAGCACTCTGGGTGGACAGGGCATCTCTGGCAACCTAGCTGGACAGATTAGCTGAAATGCTGAGCTCTAGGTCCAGTCAGAGACTCTACCTCAATATTTAAGGTGGAAAGCAATGGAGGAAGACACTAAATGCCAACCATTGGCCCCCACATATGTGCACACAAACGTACACACACACACACACACACACACACACACACACACACATTTGGGTGCAACTTACCAACCTAACAACTGACACAAATGATCAGTTCTGACCCTGGCACTGCCACTCAGTCAGCAGTTATGGCAATGCCCCAGTCATTGCATAGGTACGTACCAACCACCTTATCCTCACCAGTATGAATGGTCAATAAAGACAGTCAGTAGTATTAAAATAAATAAAAGATCAGTGACTAAGCCAAAAATTATTTTTTTAAGGTTCTGATGTGGATGACATGCTAACCTCACGGCAGAACTGCTCAATCTGCAACAGAATCTTAGTTTCTCAACTCTGTGTAACTTTTCCCCCATTACATAGCACATTTATTTTCCAATAAATTGAAAATATGGCTTACCTCTTTTTCTAATCTCTTCAAATCTTTATCATTCTTCTGAGACTCCTTCTATTTAAAAGTAAAAGAACAACTATAAACTTACATGCCACAAATGTCACAGCTAAATTTAGTATTTACTTATCTGAAAAAAAAATCCAAAGTTCTAAGTAGCTAAATTCCATAATATTTAATTTTTGGTCTTTTGAGATGACATCTTACCGTGCAGTGCACACTGGCCTCAACTGCACAGTCCTCTCGCCTTAGCTTCTTAACTGCTGGGACTGAAGGCATGGACCACTACACTCAGGTTAACGCCAGTGTTTCCAACACTGTAGTTAGATTATGAAATACTTTATAGTGATTCAGCTGGTAAATAAAATGTTCTTAAAACCTGAAAATATTTCAAGTTTCAAAGTTTTCAGCCCAATAGAAAAATGCCTTTTCCTCAAAAGTACAATGAAAATACAGAGGTCTGTGGATAAACTATTGACTGTTTCCATTCTAATGTTAAATGGGAACATATTTTGAATATTTAATTAAGCTACCTCACACAGACTCCAAGGGAAATCACCTTAAAGTTTTCTATCCAAAGAGCAGAATGAACAATTTCAAAGAAATAACCTCTGATTCTAATTCTTTCATGGCATTTATTCTAATAAATAAGATAATATTCACATTATATCTTTTTGTGCATCTCAATCTTTCTGAGACAAAATCACGATCTTTGCCATATAAATATGGAACACAGTGCACAAACATCTTCAAAGAAATCTGTTTAGGTCTTTCTAAGGGAAAGACAGACCAACTTTATTAATTTCAAAATTAGTGGCATTTTCTGTTAGGAAAATCATTGGGGGGGGGGTCTATGCATACGTGTATATGCACTTCCTATGGAGTTTGTGAAATCTTTAATTAATTCAAAATTTTAGAATTGTATTGCCAACAAATTCAAGTCATCTGTTCACATTCATTTCTACAGACAGCATATATATTAATCTAACTTTGTCTAAAAAAAGTGTAAGAAAGCCAAACAGGTATTTAAATTTTCTAATAGTCCTAGTATAAATTAAATGAGTTGTTTTATATGCATCTCTATTTCATACATGTAGCACATATCAAATTGAATGTGTGATGTGACTGTGCCAACATTACAGTTTTACCTGAATAAATAGCCTGATTCTTAACTTTAGTATCTAGAGTCAGCCTGAATTCAGAGGGCACCCATTCCTCTAGATCTCTCCTGGAACTGGGCCGGTGAGCCAGGTCTCACCCGCACTTTTATTTAAAACTGTTTCTCCAGTTTCAATTGAGTTAACTAAAACTCAGATCCATACTCATCTTATCAGGTAGTCTTGCCCTTTCATCCCTAGGCCTAAAACACCTCATACACACAATGTCAAGCATTCTTCTCAATCTTCATTGAGAATATGAACACTCTGCCTTTCAGCACTTTGATTTATTAATTCTCAAGCATACCCACATTCACTCACAATCTTCAGTATAGGAAAAGTTGAGGTTCCTAGGGATCAGGGTCAAGCGCCAAGGTCACAAGAGCACAAGGCTTAGTGAGCTTGTTTGTAATAGCTTTTTGGGTGCCAGGTTAAGTAGAAATCATTAGTTCAGATTCTGTTCATTTTGTAAAAGTCATTCCTAAAAAAACACAAGTTTTATCAGAAGTATTTAAGTATATTTCATTAAAAATACAGAAAAAAGGTTACCTGTTTTAAAAAACATTTAGAAAGTTTACAATAGCAGGACTATTGTAAAATACGTATTAATTAAGATTAATGAACATTAAAAACTTGGAGCTGGGAGAATGGCTCTGTGGTCAATCTGTTGCCTAGCATGAGATTAACCCTGGGTTTGAGCCACAAGCCACACACACACACACACACACACACACACACACACACACTCACACTCACAAATAAATCTTTAAAAAAAAGCCATGGCAGCTGCAGAGGCACATACTTTAATCCTAGTACTCTGGAGGCAGAGGCAGATGGATCTCTGTGAGATCAAGGCTAGCCTGGTCTATAGGAGTTTGAGGCCAACTGGGACTACAGGGAGACCCTGTCTCAAGCCCCCTTCCCAAATAAACAAACAACAAAACTGTTCTAAGGGGCTGGAGAGATGGCTCAGTGTTTAAGAGCACTGGCTGTACTTCCAGAGGACTAGGGTTTGGGTCCCAGCACCAACATGGTGGCTCAGAACCACCCGCATGCATGTGCTCCATATACATACACACAGGTAAACATACACATAAAATAAATTGGGAAAAACAAAATAAAACAAAATACCCCACAAAAAATAAAAGTTTAGTTCTTAGCAGCACTAGACACATTTCAACTGCTCAATTGCCATACATGTCTAGTCAGTTCCACAATGGACGACACATCATAACTACAGAGTAAGAGACCTTGGTAACCGCCAAACGAATCAACAGTGTATCTATCACCTGATAATGCTTGTTAATTTACACAACTCCATAAGGAAGCAAAACTGCGTCTTAAGAACTAATTGAAAACAGTAGGCTTTTGCATAAGCAATATTATAATGACAATAATATATTCAGGTATTTTCAATTTTTCTGAGACCAGGGGTCGCATGGAACCCAGGCTGGCCTTGAATTTCTAGTTCCCCTAGCTGCTTTTCAGGTACTAGGGTTACAGGTGCATGTTACCACACCCAGTCTGTTATGAAGAATTTAATCTACCCCTTCAACAGTTTTTAAGTAGCAACCTTCTTTTAGTCATTGAAAATTTTATTTTTCCTTATCCTTCATCAACACTTATCTTTCCACACAAAAAAAAGTCAGACAAAGAAATAAACAAAAACTAAAACAACTCAGATGGTGGGAACAAATCAAAGCATGACATAATTTGTAAAGGTTTACAAGGTAATGTAAGATTTATCTATACACAGAAATGACTAAATGGGGATTATTCTATAATTTTGAGCTAAGATCACATTCAAACATAATAGATTTACTAATTAACAGGAAGAAGGTAAAGTCTGCTAGAGTTCTAAAGACAAGTATTTCATTAACTGCTAGACTTTTTAAAGATTTTTATTTTTATTTAATGTGTGTGTGTGCATGTGTGGATGCCACATAAGTGTAGGTGCCAGAAAAGGGTGTCAGACCTCCTGGAACTGGAGTTACAGGTGATTGTGAACCTCTGATGTGGGCGCTGGAAATCAAACTTGGTTCATCTGAAGAGTTGCAGGCACTCTAAACCAGAGTCAGCTCTCCAGCCCAGACTTACTTTAAGTTTGATTTATACATTTAACCCATTCAAATCAAATACAATGCCTTGTAGGCATGTTCTCATTGATAAAATAGGTACACAGTTGTCATGTAAAAGTTTCTCACCTTTGATCCCAAAGTCTTAGCCTTTTTCGCTGAAGTAGGCAAGGTAGTCTCTTTATCAACATTAAGATTTTGTTGAGATTCTGCAAAAAATGAATTAAAATGACCATGGCTGGTGTTTATACATTTTAACCACATACAACCAAAGTTCCCAATTTCTCATGGCAAATAGTAATAAAACAACATAAAGTTTTTTTTTTTTTTTTTTTTGGTCTTTTTGAGACAGGGTCTCCCTGTGGCCCCAGCTGGCGTGGAACTCTCTATGTAGACCAGGCTGGCCTCAAACTCACAGAGATCCACCTGCCTGTGCCTCCTGAGTTCTGGGATTAAAGGTGTGCGCCACCATGCCCAGCCATAGAGTTATCCTTTTGATTACATTTGCAAATAAATACTTGTGCAATATTTTTATATACCCAAAATCTTCCTTATAATTATACATTAAAAAAAAATTTTTTTTTTTTTTTTTTTGTTTTTTTTGAGACAGGGTCTCCCAGTGGCCCCAGCTGTCCTGGAACTCACTATGTAGACCACGCTGCCCTTGAACTCACAGAGATCTGCCTGCCTCTGCCTCCCAAGTGTTGGGAGTACAGGCGTGCACAAACACGCCCAGCTTAAAAATCTATTTTTATCCTTAATTACATGCATATGTGTGTGTGTATATATATGTATGTGCACACGAATGCAGATGCCTACAGAAGCCAAAGCATCATATGCCCCTAGAGCTGGAGTTAGAGGTGACTGAGCGCTGTCTGGTTTACTAGGAATCTAACTTGGGTCCTCTGCAAGAGCACTATGCACACTTAATGGTAGGGCCATCTCTCCAGCTGCCTCCCCGCGCCCCCCATTCCTGATATTCTTAATATTCAGACAGAAAGGTTAAGGTAGTTATCAAAAAGGAAACTACGTATCTGTGAATAGTCACTTAATTTTACTGGCTACATACAGTATAATTACCAAAGTAGTATTTTGTACTTGATTTTTTCAAACATACATTAAATCAGAATGTTTAAATATATATCTAGCTATATAGATTTAGAAGTACAGTAGCATTTTAAAATTTAAATAGTATCACTTAAAATGTTAAAAGCTGGGGCTGGAGAGATGGCTCAGCAGTTAAAAGCACTGACTGCTCTTGCAGAGAACCCGGGTTCGATTCCCAGCACCCACATGGCAGCTATAAACCGTCCTTAACTCCAGTTCCAGGGGAATCCGAAGCCCTCTTCTGACCTCTGTGGCA
>NW_008353021.1:225164-242417 GCF_000622305.1 Nannospalax galili
ACATGCAGGCAATACACTCATACACATAAAATAAAAATAATAAAATATTTTTTTAAATGTTAAAAGCTGAAAGATCATATAACCCTTACTAATTTGAGGAACCATTCAGTACCTCTTTGGTTTTTAAATCGCTGTGATTTCTGAAAAGAAACCGGTCCTTTAGATGCTTCGGAAGTTTTAACATCATAAGCACCTGGAGATGGAGCACAACCTAGAGAAAACATAGAATAGTAACATATCACTTAGTGTCATTTATCTTTTATTACTACTATTAGCAGTAATTACTACTATTAATCATTATTTCCAGTCTAATAATGAATATTTATGATATGAAGTTAAAAACACAGTAAGTTTGATGTTAGCTGGGGATACATAAGACTGTGCTGCAAATGAATAATAAACAAACTGTAAAAATCTTGAAATATCTGGGCATGGTAGTACACAGCTATAATCCTAGCACTTGGGAAACAGAAGGAAGAAGATAGTTCCAGGGAGCCTGAACTATGTACTAAGTTCAAGGCCCACCTGGATACACAGTAAGATCCTGTTTCAAAAGACCACAAAATTAAAATTAAAAAGAGCTTAGTACCTGAATAGCCCCAAATTCCACCACTTGCTGGATTACCTTAGAAGTCACTTAACCTCACTGAATGCTGGTCTCATTATATAGAAGTAGAAATACTAATTGAATGCTCAGGCATCTTTGCAAGAAGAAATGAATAAGCATAAGTAAAGGTCACAATGCCTGACAGAATAAATTCTCTACAGCTAAAATATTCTATTCAGTTCCTCTATCTGAAACAATGACACTATGTACTGACACAAAGATTCCAATTCTAGGACCTTTCAGATCTAAATGTGGCCAATAAAATACGGAGGTAGCAGATTTAATATAAGGACAGTCTCAAAATGAAATGTAGAATCCAATGGTCTAGGTAAAGCAGACCTTGCCATAGTCTTGACTAGTTCTGATGTCCCATACTTCACAAAATGTTTCCACCATAGGCTGATTAGACCTCAGTGGATGGACTTGCACTGGGGAACACTGGGGACACTGTCGGCCTTAACAGGGTTGACAGAGTATATGGGCTTCAGTGGGGGAGCTATGGGAGGGTGCCAGTGGGAACGGGGGTATAAAGATGATTAAGATTGCTTGAGATGTTCTGTATGAAATATGCAAAAATTCAATAAAA
Source organism: Nannospalax galili (assembly GCF_000622305.1). Lineage (NCBI taxonomy): Eukaryota > Metazoa > Chordata > Mammalia > Rodentia > Spalacidae > Nannospalax > Nannospalax galili. Next base: position 226,358 of record NW_008353021.1, read on the forward strand.
ACAAATTTAAAAAAATGTTTTCACCCTGGGATAAAGAGTGAGGGACAGAGGTTCCTTAAAATTACATCTTGGGGTGCTGGAGAGATGGCTCAGTGGTTAAGAGCACTGACTGCTCTTGCAGAGGACCCGGGTTCAATTCCCAGCACCCACATGGTGGCTAAGAACTGTTCTTAACTCCAGTTCCAGGGGAATCCGAAACCCTCTTCTGACCTCCGCAGCATTGCACAACATGGGTGCACTCACCTACATGTAGGCAATACACAAATATACATAAGATAAAAATAATATTTTTTAAAAAAATTATATCTTGGATCATTTATGCATACAGTACTTTAAGGTGAAACAACTAAAACTGCTACACCTACTTGTGGTTAGCCCTTTTTCAGGAAGTAGAGATGGGCTTATTCTCCTTTGCTCTCTTCTACTAGAGATGCTTCTGTGGAAAAGCAGTAGGTGTACTGCTTTAGATGTGGAAAACAGGTGTGTGTGTGTGTGTGTGTGTGTGTGTGTGTGTGTGTGTGTGTAGGGGGGGTGGATACACAATGCCAACTAAAACTCTTCAAACATGCTGAATTCTAGTATTCTAATCCATCACCTGGCCCATACTTTCAAAGAGGACAAAGAGCCAGAAAAAAGGGACAGTGAGCTGGGCATCATGGTATATTAATCTCAGCATGCTGGTGGCTGAAATGTGAGGATCATGAATTTAGACCAGCCTAGAATACAAAGTGAGTTCTAGGTGAGCCTCAGTTTCATAGCGGAACCCTGGAGTGGGGAGGGGAAAGACAGATGTGATTGGGGTGAACTAGACCAGGGAAGACACTATTAAATAAAAGGCATCATGGTATATTTGTGGAGATAATGATAAGCTTTCTGGAACAATTTATATAATTCATCAATGACTCAAAGCTACCGCAGCCAGCCAGAATCTGTATGTATTTATCTATGTACTAACATTAAACAAACCCTTCAAACTTACAACCTTCATTATTCTCTACTTTGCCATTAGAATTGACAGCTCACTTTCCATTTTTTTTCTGCTAACTCTACTCTACTTTGCAGATCTCAACCTGGATATCATTTATTTTTGCTGAATCCTCAAATCAGACTAGAAAATTCCCTCCAAATACCTTGTATTTTTCCTATAAAAGAACTTGTCCATTTTTGTAAGGGTTTATTTACTCTGTCTCCATATTAGGCAAAATGCTTGAAGATAGCAGAAGCTTCAGGTCTACTGCCCTAGTATTTAGCTCAGGAATCTGTTTAGCAGTATGGATAACAAGCGTATGTTTGGGATATAGAAATGGACTAGGCTTTTATAATCAGCTAGATGAGGGTTCAAATTCAGCTGTGTGTAATGTTCTTATCCACTGTGTGCTCCCTATGTCTACAAAGTATCTACAGTATTTCTGACAATCGACTGAAAATACTGTGCTAGATATTTGTGACATAGGGGGCACACAGTGAATAAGAACATTTCACTCCTTCCTTTTCCCTGAACTTTCATTTCCTGAAAAATTATTCTAGTTTTGATGTTTACTGGAATCTGAGAAACTGCCAGTAATTCACACACACTAAGTATCCTGTAAATGTTACTATTCTTCACACCGTGAACCTAAACTATTACTCCTTCAAGCCAAACCGCACTGCTGAGCTTATGTATGCTGGCACAGGCCTGTAAATCCCAGTGTTTGGGAGGAGGCAGCAGAAGAAGCAAGAGTTCAAGGCCAGCCTGGTCCCCATGAAATCGCATATGCAGTGACATTAAACAGTATATGGTATAATGGATGTATCATGGCCTTTGACATTATGCTCAATCACTTACTGGCTGGCTGTTCCACAGTCAGAACCCCCTTCAATTTTCTCTTTTCTTGAGACAGGGTCTCACTATGTAGCCCTGATTGACTTGGAACTTGCTTTGCAGACCAGCCTGGCCTCAAACTCAACAGAGATCAATCTGTTTCTGCCTCCTGAATGCTGGATTAAAGGCATGCATCACCATACCTCGCAATTTTCTCAACTGTAAAGAGTACAATATCAGTACCTTGCTCATCTGCCTGTCTGAAGAAATAAGTTGCAGATCTCAGAACATCAGTTGCAGAGTTAGCATTGATCAAATTATACCTAAGACTTCCTGGCTACTGTGTTTATACACTACAGTGGTTAAGAGAACAGGGTAGATTCAGCCAAGCCTGGGTTCACACCCTAGTTCTGTCAATTTGATTTTGTAATATTTCAGTCTGTTATTTTTCTTTTGCCTTAAAAAATATTATGTATTTATTTGTTGGGGGAGGTCGCTGATAGAGTCTTGTTATGCAGATCAGGCCACTAGGCCTGCCAACATTTATTTCTTAATGTTGAAAACATCCAAAGCGCCTTTATTCTAACTTTTTGGAATACATAGTTCATTACTGTCATCTGTACTCAACTTACTGCACCATCTGTACACTAAGTTCCAGTATTTTTATTACTAAAATACCGAATGGTACCTCTGGATCATTTGGTGGGTGAGAAAAAAAATTCTAATACCTGATGAATACGAACATTGATAGCATATTACGTGGGTCACAGGATAAGTCGTCAATATTAGCTGTAATTATTTAACTGACTTCTCAATCTTCCTTCTTTTACATCTGAGTGGAATACGCCCCCCGCCAATATATATAATATATATAATTATATATATTCAGAAATTCTCCCTAAAAGTAACAATTTTTCAGTAGATGAGGCCGTTCCTGGACTAAATGTCCAATCGATAAGGATGCCTGCTCCTCATCTTCTTCAACCAGCTTTAGTTTCTCCATCAGCTGATGGCTTATTGGTAGAATCCCCGCTTGGAGGAAGTTGTGCCGGCAAGGGGCTGTATTTCACTCGCAGCTGCATCCCTACCATCCTGAACAGAGCTAGCCGTGCGTTTACTTGGCACATATTTTGAAAACAACAAACCACCCCACCCTCAAACGGCCTGGGGCGCCTGCCCTGGCCCCCTGCTCTGCACCCGTACGCACCGGAAGGGTCATTGAATCTTTTCAGGGGCGCCTTAGGAAAAGACATTCTGACAACCGGCTCCAGATGGGACCACACCAGATCCCCAGCAACTGCCTACTCCCCTACCGAATTCAAATATACCCGCACCTGCCCGGCTCTCCCCACGTCAGCCAATCAGGAAACTCAAACCCGGCCGACCAATCTTGAGGGGAACAGCCGAGGGGCATGCGCACTCGATTTCTACAGCGGCCAATCAGATGGCCTGTACCTTTAGACTACTAGCCAATCAGAGATGGTTACTGTTCGCTGCTACTTCTCCGTCCAATCATGTGTGGCATTACTCAACTGTACTCTGAGGGCCTCAGCACTTGCGCAAGCGCACTTCTCAGGTACCGCGTTAGAGCGTCGGTATTTTGGCGTCACACAGGTTAAAGGGTAGCGAGCTCGTCCCACCAGCGTTCTCCCTTTGTCCCACCAGCGTTCTCCCTTTGTTCTTTAGGCGTCACCTTTCCTGGGTTTTAGTTCTTTCAGACCGACTTTTGTCAGTATCCTAAATGGGCTCCGAAAGGGAAAACGAGCCGCCGCAGACGCCGAATTGGCCTCTTGCACATGCGTACGACCCGAAACGGGCCAGCGCGTAACCGGAGCGCGGCGCATGCGCACGGCTCGGTCGCTGCGGCTGGCCGTGGGTGGCAAGTAGAGTATGTCTGCCCCGTTTGAGGAACGCAGTGGGGTGGTCCCGTGCGGGACGCCGTGGGGCCAGTGGTACCAGACCCTGGAGGAGGTGTTCATTGAAGTTCAGGTGCCCCCCGGTACGCGCGCGCAGGACATCCAGTGCGGCCTGCAGAGCCGCCACGTGGCTCTGGCCGTGGGTGGCCGCGAGATCCTCAAGGTAGCGATCTGGGCTTGCGCCGAGTTCCTTCTCCCCAACCGCCCGGCTCCCAAGTCCTCTGATTCCTAATTTCAGTGGGGTGTGTGGTAGGGTCCCTAGCGGCTGCTGCAGGCTGGAAGAAGCCGGTCAGTTGATGTGGCGTGGCTCTGTCTCATCGCAGCATCCCCTGAACATAACTTGAGCTGGGAAAATGTGTAGATCTCTTCTGCTTCTAAAACAGACCAGGCTGCCTTCTGCTGATGACTCCGGGGTTCCTCCGCATGTTAGCTTGTCAGAACACATGCATCATACGTAGGCATTCTTCTAGACAGATCTAGGTCAAGAGACACTACGTAGGCATGTACAGGAAAATACAACAAAGAGTACGGTAGCTGGGTGAAGCTTCGTAGATGACGTCATTTATTTTCTCATCTAAATGAGAAGCTTCTTACATGCCTGTGGTCAAGCAAATAATAAATAGATATATGAAGAAAATAATAGTGCCCTTTTGTTTGTTTTCACCATTGACCTTAGCTCTCCCTGCCTGTTCTTGTTGAGCATACATTAAAATTCACTTAATCTGAGATTATATTCGTTCTCTCATTAGATGCCCAGCTTCTTTGATGGCCATTTAGTGTAGAAGTGGAGGGGTACATGGTAAGGATATGGCTCTGACGGTTTTGTAACCGTGGGCAAGAGGTTATTCAGTGACTGAAGGTTCATTGACCTCCAAGGTGTGATTGTTACCTTTCTTACAGAAGGGATTGTTTTCGGAGGAACGAGGTATCCTGTTATGTTGTAAGCTCACACTAATGTTAGCTGCTATTCTATATAGAAATGCTTGGAGTGCCTCAGGAGTTCATATGAATGACACTCGTTTATGTCTGCTTTTCATGATTTCCTGAATCGTGAATTAAGACTACAGTTCAAGAGGATGTAGCTCAGTGGTGGAACACTTGCAAAGATTACTACTGAAATTTACTAAAGAAATCCCCTTGACTTTTGTAAATTTATCAGTAACTGGGATTTTAAATATTCATATACACCAATGGGATTATTTTTTTTTCACTACTATGAATATTTAGAAAGATACTTTGTTTTGTTGGGCATGGTGGCAAATACCTACAATACCAGCATTCAGAAAGCAGAAGCAGGTGGATCCCTCTGAGATTGAGGCCAGCCTGGTCTACATAGTGAGTTCCAGGCCAGCTGGAGCTACAAGGAGATCCTTTCTCAAAAGCAAAAAAAAAAAAACCCCAAAACCATAAAAGTTGTAACAAAGTGGATTCCATTTTACTGACTAGGAGAAAATTTAAGGTTGAGCACTTATAAATTGGGTAAAGTGGTATAAGATGTGCTGTAGGATGAAATTAGCAAAGTCTTAATCATGAAAAATTTTTATAAAATCTAATCAAATGCTATATTTTTAGCACCTTGTATTTATTTTTCAGGGAAAATTGTTTGATTCTACAATAGCTGATGAGGGGACGTGGACTTTGGGTAAGAACAACCTATTATAATTCGATTGTTTTTGCAGTTGGAACTTGGTCTCATTTCTATGTGTGTTTTGAGCCCATTTGTCTTTGTAGCCATGAGAGATACAGGAAAATGTAGAAAACAATTGTATATCAAAATTACCTAAAGATGTTTGAAAAATAAGAAGTTTAATGATGAACTCTATTTTCTATGTAACTTCTTTTTTATTTTTTATTTCAGAGGATAGAAAAATGGTCCGCATTGTTCTTACAAAGACCAAGAGAGATGCAGCAAACTGTTGGACTTCACTTCTAGAATCTGAATATGCAGCAGATCCCTGGGTACAAGATCAAATGCAGAGAAAGCTTACATTAGAGAGATTCCAGAAAGAAGTAAGGCAGATGCATGCATGAATATGTGCAGTTCAGTAATCCAGAATCCTAGAATAACTATTAGAAATTAAAACATATAAGATGATTTTCACAATTTATAAGCATTCTTTGAGTGAATTTTTAAAGTAAATGGCTAGGAAATTGTGGGTCTTAAATTTTCACAAAATATATTGTTAGGATATTTGAGTTTAAGTTTGCTTAGTGTACATTAGTAATTCATGAATAATAAACATGGAAAATGGAATCAGTATAGTGAACATAGCTTAAAAACATGAACAGTGCCTTCACTGTCATCCCCCCTTCCATGCCTCCATCTCAGTTCTCATTATTGGCCTTTTTGTTGTTTTATTTTTAATATAGATGGAGGTTCATACTGTGCTTATTGTCTTCATGGTGCCTTTAAAATTTTTTTTATGTGGATAAATGTTTTGCCTCCATGTGTGTAAGTGCACCATATGTGTGCAGTGCCCACAGAGGCCAGAAGAGGGTGTTGGATCCACTGGAACTGGAGTTAAGGATGGTAGTTAGCCATCATGTAGGTGCTGGGGACCAAACCTGGATCCTTCGCAAGAACAGCCAGTGTACTTAACTGCTGGGTCACGGCTCCAGCCTCTCATTGTGCCTGTTTGTTTTTAAATTGTATTTATTTTTACTTAATGAGTATTTTGCCTGTATGTAGGTAAGTGCACCATGTGTGTTTAGTTGTTAGCTACCGTGTGGGTGGTGGAATCTGAAGCCAGGGCCTTTGCTAGAGCAGCAAGTGCTTTTAACCACTAAGCCATCTCTTCAGATCCCTCGTCATAGCTTTTAATTTAATAGCATATCGTGGTCTGTTTCCCTAATGGTACGTACTAAAACTCGTTCCTTCTAACTGCTTCAGTTTTCTCATTTGTGTATACAGTAACTATTTAGCTATTTCCCTTTCATATTACCTTGATTCTCTTTTTTTCTCTATTTTAAATAAAACTTGTATGCTGATATCTGAAATTACTCAAATGTTCCAACATAGATATCTGGGAGAGGATGTGTAACATATTAGTGGATGATTTCCATTCATATTGTCAGTTCCAAGTATATGTCTGTAATTTAGACTTTGGAATTTTGGACCTGCATGTCCAGTTACTTATCATCTCCATTTGTCAAACTCTGCATGTCCAAATTGAACACACTAATTTCTTCCTAAAATTTGTTCTACTTTTCATGTTAGTAGAAGCTAGTTGTTTATGTTTATTTCAAAAGTGAGGTGGTGGTGCTCAGGATCTGGCTCCATGCATAAGCACTTGCTGTGCAGATATGAGGACCTGAGGTGGACTTGAGGAGCCCTGGAACCCATGTAAAGCCTGGGCAGGTACAGTGGCTACTTTTAATCCCAGTACTCAGGAGGTAGAGGCCGCAGATCCATGGAGAAAGCTGGATAGCAAGACCACCTTGAACCAGAGAGCTTTGGGTTTAATGAGAGACCCTGCTTCAGTAAATAAAGTGGAAAGCAATCAAGGAAGAACCTGACATCAACTTAGTGCCCCCCCCCCACACACAGAGCATCCATGCATGTACACCACATATACAAAGGTGTGCAAAAAAGTGTGTATGGTAACATTACTGATAACTCTCTTCAGAAATCTTATTAGCATTGTCGTTATGTTATATTCAGAATTTGAGTACTTCTCACTGCCAGCTCTGCTCTTATCTGGATTATGTCAGTGTCTTGCCTGGATTACTTGAGCAGCTTCCTAGCTTGCCTTCTTGATTCTGTTTTTGCCCAAGTATAGTCTTCTTAAAGTAGCAATTAGCAAAATCTTGAGAAAATGCAAGGCAAGTGCACTTTTCTCTCCAGCCTCAGCACTTAATAGCTTTTAACAGGCTAAAATCAGTGTTTGGAAAAAATATCACTTGTGGAAATTTAGTCTGCTGCCTGTTTTTGCAGGTAAAGTTTTACAGAGAGGGACTAGAGAGGTGGTGTAGTGGTTAAGAGCACTGGCCACTCTTGCAGAGGACAGAGGACACAGGTTTGGTCCCGGTGTACACATGGCAGCTAACAACCTTCTGTAACTCCAGTTCTAAGGAGTCTGATGCCTTCTTCTGGCCTCTGCCAGCACTGCATGCATGTGGTGCAGGCAAAACATGCACATAAAAAAGTTTTACAGAGACATGTCTGTGTTCATTCATTTGCACATTATCTTTATATAGCAGTTCATATAGTTGAGTATTTGTGACAGATTATGTAGTCTGCTCATAGTTACTACCTCACTTTGCATGACTAAGGCTTACGAAGCTCTCCACTCAGTACTCTAGGGTTTACTGTTTGTGTCTTCCTGCTACAGGGTAAGCTCCTCTAGAACAGAGATTTTCATTGCCTTTTGAAATCCACATGCATTTAATATTATATTCCAAATGGTAGGAGCTTGGTAAATACTCATTAAACACTTGAAATTACCCACCGAAAAGATTAAAGCTTCTAGTATATTGTAATGTATATTAATATGTTAATATGCACATAGCTCTTAGAGTTCTGTATAGCATATAGTAAGCTCTCAGAAAAAGCTAGCCCTCAGCTGGGCATGGTGGCACTTGCCTTTAATTCCAGCTAGTTGGGAGGGTAATGCAAGAGAACTGCAAGTCCAAGGCCAGTCTAAGCAACTACTGAGCCCATGTCTCAGAAAAAAAATAATTAAATTTTTAAAAGGGCCAGAGTATAACTCAGTATAGAGTACTTACCCAACATGAAGGAGGTCCTGAGTACAATCTACAGCACCATCAACCAATAAGAGAACGCTATTAAAATCTATTCATACAGATACTGAAATTGAAATATATGTTCACAGTATAGTTACAAGCATTGTAATATACATACAGACTTTCCGAAAGTTTTAAATTTCATTTTTGTGATTACAGTCAAGTTTGGTATCTTTTTATATGTTTTGGGGCCATTTAGAGCTCCTTTTTTTTGTCAAGTTGTGAATTCAATGTTTTTTTCTCCTTGTATATTTATTTATATTTTTCAGAATCCTGGTTTTGACTTCAGTGGAGCAGAAATCTCAGGAAACTATACAAAAGGTGGACCAGATTTCTCAAACCTTGAGAAATGACTGCTCTTTTTTGTTTTCTTTCTTTCTATGGATCGTAGCAGATGTTGCCAACTTAAAGCAGCAGACTCCATGAAGGATGAAAAGTATGGATACCTACAGTTAATAGATTGCAAGTGTATTCCAATATGCTTTTAAAGATTGCATTCAGATAAGATTTTCATAGGAAGTGTGAGGACTGTCCTATGGCTATATAATAACTTTTTTTGGACTTGATTTTGCTTGCCATGAAATTTTATATGCTACCTTTTACTAGTTTCATATTTAATTGTATTTTTACTACAAAAACCATTGGAATACAGATCATACGAAATGAAAGGCTGCCTTCAGGGAAAATTAATTTTTTTTGGTAAGTGTGATTCAGGAATAATGTTCAATAAACTTTTCTAAATAAGAATGTGTACCCCTTTGTCTAAGTATGCCAGTTTATACAAGGACAGTACAAGTACTGGCAAAACTTATAAGAAAGAAAAATAACCCACAAAAGTATTTTGAACAACTTAAGAGTTAATGAAAAATTTTAGCTAATATGTTACTCCTTGGTGAATATGTCAACTGAAAAATAGTTAAAACTGTAACAACAGGAATAGATTAACACTTTGTTGTGGCAGAAAGCAAATTTATTTCACTGATTGTAAGCCAGTGGTATCATTAAATTTCAGTGAGTTAGGCACTAATTTCTAATGAAATTTTCTTTCATTCTTTGTCTAATTCTTTTTTAAAATTTTTATTTATTTACTTTTATGAGTGTTATGTCTGCATGTGTGTAAGTGCATCCATGATGTGCATTGTCCGTGGAGGACTGAAGAGGACATCGGATCCCCTGGAACTGGAGTTATGGACGGTTGTCAAGCCACCATGTGGGTGCTGGGATTTAAACCCAGTTCTTCTGCAAGGCAATTAGTGCTCTTAACTGCTGAGCCATCACTCCAGCCCCACTCTTTTAATTCTTAAAAAATTAATGTGAAATGTATCAAAAGCTTACAAGTAAAGTATAATTTTTAAGATCTTTCACTATTTTTAATAAATTGAGGACATAATGCTCTGTCACTTCAGCATTTACCTTTTTTTGCTTCAAAAAAGTATATTCTCTTAATAACAATGGTCCAGTCTCAAAATCAGAAAATTTATGTTGACATGTATTACTGTTCAGCCCTCAGAGCTTACTCCATGTTGAACTGATAATTGCAATAATGTCTTTAAATAACAAAATCCTATCTATCTGTCAGATGACTGGAGTTTACTTCAGTCTGGAACCAAAGTTCCCATTTTTTCCTTGACTTTTACATCGTGGACATTTTTTGCGAAGGGTCTTGTTATGGTATGGACTAGCCTCAGCCTTCCAGGTAATTTTGACTACAGGTGTGCACTAACACACCTGGCTTGACGTTGGCAATTTTGAATATTACAGAGGATTTTGTCTATTTTTCAAGATCAGGTTCACATGTACCATTGTCAGGAATATTCATTGTCATGAATTAAGAATTGTAACTTTTACCCTATTGCTGATTGTATCACTTAGCTCAGTGGTTAAGGTAGTTTCTGCTAGATTTCTTCCGTGTACGATACCCCTTTAAATATTTTCTGAGAAATGTATATATAAAACAAGGACTGTACAGTACTGGCAAAACTTTTAAGAAAAATAATCCACAAAACTATTTTGAACAACTTGAGAGTTAATAAAAAATTTTAGTTAATATGATACTTCTTGGCGATTATGTCAACTGAAAAAGTTAAAACCCCAACAACAGGAATAGATTAACACTTCGTTGTGACAGAAAGCAAAGTTATTTCACTGATTGTAAGCCAGTGGCATCATTAAATTTTAGTGACTTAGGCACATTAAATCTTTATGCATGTTGAAAACCATGAGTTCAGAATTAAATTGCAGTTCAAATCCATATGTATATGGAGGGGATTTGAGACAGGGCCTCCTTGTAGCCCCACCTGGCCTAGACTCTCTATAGACGAGGTTGGCCTTACTTGATCTCACAGAGATCCACCTGCCCCTGCCTCCTGTGTGCTGGGACTAAAGGTGTGTACCACCATGCCCCGTGAGAAAGTACCTCTTTGTTCCTATCCAAACTTTGAGTTTATTTACTGTTTTATACAGACAAAAATTGATTATTAATTACTTTGATGCTTAAAATAGTACATTTATCTGGTATAAAACTACTCCAGGAGGCTTCTTTGTCCTTTGACTCCCATTTTTTGAGCAGTTTCTTACTGTCTGGCCAAAGGTACACCAGAATTATGCAGTCCCTTTTCTACTTCAACAGTCATGCATTTTTCTAAAGAATCTGGGTTGTTGGGCTGAAGAGATGGCTAAGCAGTTATGTTTCCTCCTTTGGTAGCAGTGAGAGGCCTGAGGTTGGTTACCATCAGTGGTCCTGACTCCCTGCTGTAGGTCATCTCCCTACGAGTGCCTCTGTGTGAGGCTCCCTCACCCTGTGCTGAGCAGGGTGTCTTCCTTGTGCTCAAACCCCAGCACTTTATTCGTAGCAGCTGGCCTGCTTATGATACCTATTTCCTTAATGATTTTAAAGATGAATCCTTGGGGGAAGAGGCCTTTTGTTGTTCTCTTGGCTTTTTGACATCTGAATAAACTTACAGTGAAAATTATCTTTTTGTAATGTATAATTTAAATTGGAATACTTGCATAGATTTATGTGAACAGATCATTTACCATGAAACAGTCCGATCACCTGAGAAACACTGGAATTGCACCTTTGTAGTCATACTCTGCTCCCAGCCTTTAAACTCCAGAAACCGTGATCTCTGTTGGTAGCTTGTCTCTAATTTTGTCTCCTAGAATATAGAATGTAAATGGAATCATATGGAACCTTTTACAAGTGGTTATTGAGACATACCATAGGCTCGTCCATTCTGAGTATATAATTGAGCACACCCAGTATTTGCAGCATCACCACAGTGAATTTTCAAGCATTTTCATCACTCCTAAAATTAGAAGCCTTGTACTCTTTAGCTATCATGGCTCCCTGTCCCAGCCCCAGCCAGCCAGCCCACCACTATTTCGGTTGCATAGATTTTCTTGTTCTAGACATTTCAAATACTCATGGCACGGTGTAACGTTATCTTTGGTTGCTGGATTCTCTGACTTAACATGTTTTAGAAGTTCATCCTTGCTTATTTTATGTTCGAATAATAATCCAGTATACAACTGAATCACACTCTGTTCATTCATTCTGGCTATGCTGAATAATGCTGCTATAAACATTTGTGTACCAGTTTTTAATGTGCTTATGTGTTTTCTTATATAGTCGAATATTTAGGTGACATGAAGTCTTAGATTTAATCATTTGAAGAACTGCCAGGTGCATTTCCAAAGCAGCTACACCATTTTACTTTCCCACAGCAGTGTTCAGGGGTGCTTTTCTCCATCTTTGCAATACTTGTTCTTAGCTGGCTTTCTGATTCTAGTGATAGTAAGTGGTATGTCTTTGTGGGTTTTAATACATATATTTTTACATTTATCCATTTCGTTTGGTGGTGGGAGGATCTGAGAGTGGGGAGTGGGGTCACACATGCCACAGAGTGTGTAGGTCAGTTCTCTGTTTCCACCATGTGGGCCCCAGGGATCAGACTCCTATCTTCTGGCTTGGTGATAGACACCTCTGTCTGCAGAGCCACATCAAAGCCTTCTTTGATTTACACTGCGGAGAAGGCTAGTTCCAGAAAGCAGTCTTGTGCTGGTTGAACATTATTTGTATATTGTCTTTTAAAGAAATTTTTAAAAAATCTTTTGCTCATTTTTAAATTAACGTGTCTTAAGAATTCTCTTTTTAAAAAATACTTATTTTTATATGTATGAATGTATTGCCTGCCCTTGTGTAAGTGCACCTGTGTCATGCAATGCCCATGGAGTTCAGAACAACTGGAGTCACAGTTGTTAGCAGCATGTGGGTGCTGGGAACTGAACCTGGGTCCTTTGCAAGAGCAGCCAGTGCTTTTAACTGCTGAGCCATCTCTCCAGCCCCAAGAATTATTTATGTAATCTGGGAACATGTCCTTTATAAGGTACATGATTTTTACATAATTTCTCCTGTGGGTATTTTTTTTCTTTTGTTTGCTTTTTGAGACACCTGGCTATGTACAGGCTGGCTGCGAACTTGAAATCTTCCTGTGTTAGCTGTAGAGCTGGGATACAGGCATGCCTCCCCTCCCTTCATTTTTTTACTTTCTTTAAAAATGTTTTATTGCCAGGCGGGGTGGCACACGCCTTTAATCCCAGCACTCGGGAGGCAGAGGAAGGTGGATCTCTGTGAGTTTGAGGCCAGCCTGGTCTCTATTAGCAAATCCAGGCCAGAAAGACCTTGTCTCAAAAAAACCAAAGGTTTTATTATTTTCATGTGTACGTATGTATGCCAGCTTGTCTGTCTGTGTGCCTCATACATGCAGTGCCTGAGGAGGCCAGAAGAGGCCATCAGAACTGGAGTTAAAGGCTGCTGTGTGCTGCCTGATATGGGTTCTAGAAAATGAACCCAGATCCTCTGCAAGGTCAGCAAGTGCTCTCACCTGCTGAGCCATCTCCTGCCCCTATTTTTACTTTGTTGATACTGTCTTTTGAAGCACTAAGGTTTTCTGATTCAGTCTAAGCATGTTAGTGGATCATGCTTTTGGTGTCTTATCTAAGAACTCTTATGTGAACCTCTGGTCATAAGCTGTTGTCCTTTGTCTAGAAGTTTTATGAATTTATGGGTTTTTTTTAAAGCAGATTTGAGGTTTTATTAAAGATGTTTTAATAAAAGACTTTAAGCACAAGAAAAAGAGGCACTCAGAAAGAAAGATGCACTCCAGAGCATCTTTCTAACAGTTTTTTGTTGTTGGTTTTTGTTTGTTTCTTTTGTTTTTGAGATAGGTTCTTTCTTTAGCTCCATCTGGCCTGGAATTCACTATGTAGACCAGCCTTCCCTTGAACTCACAGAGATCTGCCTGACTCTACCTCCTGATTGCTGGGATTAAAGGTATGCACCACCATGGTCAGTTTAACATAGATTTTAAACACAGGAGTTAGGAGGAGATGCAGAGAGGAAGAGTAAGACTTATCCAAGTATGGGTATGGCTTTCTCAAGAGATAGTTGCTGATTTCATGTTTTACGTTTAATTTTGTTAACCTGTTTTAGTGACTTGTGGCAGCTGGGAAGCTTAGGAGGAAGTTCATTATTTTTTTTTCCAAGTGGACATCCACTTACTTAAATCCTTTGTTGAAAACACTGCCTGTCAATTGTCTTTGCCACTTTGTCAAAAATCACCTGTAGCAGGGCAGGTGGTTCATCCCGATAATCTCAGCAGTTGGAAGGCAGAGGCAGGAGGATCACTGCCTAGTCTATATAGTGTGTGTCAGGCCATCCTGGGCTGCAGAGTAAGACCCTGTCTACAAACAAACAAACAATTATAGGAACTAAAGAGTTGGCTCAGTGGTTTAAAAGCACTGGCTGCTCTGGAAGAGGACCTAGATTCGGTCTCAGTGAATTCGGTACCCACATGATGACTACCGTCAGAAATTCCAGTGCCCTGTTCTGGCTTCTGCAGGCACTGCGGGACATGGCTGCACCTACATGCAGGCAAGACACTAGTACACATAAAAATAAATCAAAGGGTAAGGATAGTTCTATATGTGAGTGTTTTGGGGCCCTTTTCCATCGAACTGTGTGGCCATCTTGCACCAATACCACATTGTCTTGATTACCTTAGCTTTATCGATTCCTTCAACTTTATTCTTTTTCAAAACTGCATTGACTATTTTAGGTTTTTTTTCTGTATAAAGTGAAGACTCATCTAGTCTGTGTCTGAGAGATTCTGCTGGGATGTGAACAGAATTTCATGAGTCTCCCAATCCATGAATAGGATCACTGCATTTAGTCTTTGATTTCAGTTGTCAGTGTTGTGTAGTTTTCAGTTTACAGATCTTCTGTGACTTTGGCTACATTTATTCCTAAGTGTTCATTCCTCAGGAGCATTTTAAAATGGTGGTGGTGTTATATTCTGGTATTCTAGTTGCACGTGGCCAATGTATATTTGCTTTATGTTGACCTTGTATTCTGCCATCTTGTTAAACACCTTGTTTGTAGTTGTAGGGTTTTGTTTGTTTTTGTTTTCTTGAATTTTCTGGGTAAATCATAAATGGAAACACTGATTTTACCCTTTTTGTGTTTGTTTGCTTTGGAAACAGCATCTCCTGGAGCTTATGTTGTCCCTAAACTCACTGTGTAGCTGAGTACCTTGAACTCCTGATTATCCTCCCTCCACCCTGTGCTGAGATTACTCTTAGGCCTATTATCTCTTACTGTTTTTTAAGTATTTTATCATTTTTATTTTATCAATTGAATGTACTGCCTGCATACCTTCATCATGCAGTGCCCATGTAGGTCAGAAGAGGGCGGTGGAGTCCCTGGAACTGGAGTTAAGGATGGTTGTGGGTGCTGGGAACTCAATCTGGGTCCTCTGCAAGAGCAGATAGCACTCTTAACCTCTGAGTCATCTCTCCAGCCCCCTATTTTTTCCTGATTATACTGGCTAGAGCAGTGAAGTAAAGTGGTCTTCCCTGTGTTAGCTGGCTTTAGGGTTTTGGAGTCATTGTCTTTTATCTTTCCCAAACACACACTATCAGGTTGAAACTCCTAATGATTAATTTCTAGCTAGCTGAATTTCTTTCATTAAAGGTTAATTTTCCCAAATGATATTTCTGTATCAGTTAATCTCACCTCTCGATCTCTATTAATGTGGTGGATTATACTGATTTTCAAATTTTGAAATCACTTGTCACAATTTCCTAACCAAACTTGGTCGTGAGTGTTGCTCAGTTTACAGATCTGGATGCATTTGTTGAGGATTTTTGGATCTGTGTTCATTTGGGGTGTTGACTTTTTTTTCTTTCTTCTTCTTGGCTTGATAACATGTTGATTCTGGCCTTATAACATGAACTGGGAAGATGTTCTTTCTAGAAGAGATCTATTAAAGTCTTGTAATTCCTTTAAATTTTTAATGTTTTTAGCTGTTTTAAACAATTCATTTTTTAATTTAAAAAGTTTTTAATGTGTATGAGTGTTTTGCCTGCATGTATGTAAGTGCACTTGTGCTGTGCATTGCCTTTGGAGGTCAGAAGAGGGTATTGGTCCCTTAGAACTGGAGTTACTGGGGGTTTTTAGTCACCATGTGGGTGCTGAGCACTGAACCCAGGTCCTCTGCAAGACCAGCCAGTGCTTTTAACTGCTGAGCCACTCGCTAGC
>NW_008353021.1:242685-264973 GCF_000622305.1 Nannospalax galili
CACAATTTTTTTTTTTTTTTTGGTCTTTTTGAGACAGGGTCTCTCTGTAGCCCCAGCTGGTCTGGAACTCATGTAGACTAGGCTGGCCTTGAACTCACAGAGATCCACCTGCCTCTGTCTCCCAAGTGCTGGGACTACAGGCATGGGCCACCATGCCCGGCAACAATTCAATTTTTAAAACTAATCAGGCATTATTTAAATTGTATGCCAGGTGTGGTGGCCTATGCCTTTAATCCTAGTACTTGGGAGGCAGAGGCAGATGGATCTCTGTGAGATGGAGGCCAGCATGGTCTACATAGTAAGTTCCAGGCCAGCTGGGGCTGCAGGGAGCAGGGAGACCCTGTCTCAAAAAGAAAAAAAAAAAAAAAAAATCAAATTATGTAATTCACTTTAGTTAAATTTTGGCATTTTTAAAATTTTTAATCATGTGTGTCTGTATAGAGTGTAAATGCCCATGGAGGTGAGGTCAGAGGCATTGGATCCCCTGGAGCTGGAGTTATATGTGGATGTGAGCCTCCTGATATGGCTGCTGAGAACTGAACTCAGGTCCTTTCCAAGAGCAGTATGTGCTCTTAATCACTGAGTCATTATCTCTAGCCCCAAATTTTGAACATTCTTGTTTATTAAGAACTGGTTCATTTACTCTTAACTCCATATACGTAGAATTGTTCATGGCATTTTCTTGTTGTCTTTTTTCTTTTTTAAAGAATTTATTTATGTGTACACATGCACAGTGGGCACAGAAATGCGTATGCCACATGGCTTGTAGAAGTCAGAGAACAATGTACGAGAGTCAAGTCTCTCCTTCCACCATGCAGTTCCAGGGATTGAACTCAGGTCATCAGGCTTGGCAGCAAACACCTTTACCCTCTGAGGCATCCTGCCAGCCACTGATCCCCTTTTAATGTCTTCCAAGATTTATAGTACTATCTTTTCTTTCCTTTCGAATAGTGGCAACTAGTATTTTCCTTGTCAGTTTTTTCTTTTCTTTTTTGGTCATTTTGAGACAGGGTCTCCCTGGAATCCTAGCTGTCCTGGAACTCACTATGTAGACCAGGCTGGCCGTGAACTCACACAGATCCACCTGGCTCTGCCTCCCAAGTGCCGGGATCAAAGGCGTATGCAACCACGCCCTGCATTTGTCAGTTTTCTTAAGTGTATCAGTTTATTGAGTTTTTCAAATAACCAGTTTTTGGTTTTGTTGATTTTTCTATTTGTTTTGAATTTCATTGATTTCCTCCTACCTTTTTCATTACTTTCTTCCTCTTCTTGAGTTTCATTTAGTCTCCCATTCTGGTTTTCTAAGACCCTTTAATAAACGCAGTGACTGCAGTTTGCTTTTCAGGTACTGATTTAGCTGCATTCCACACATGGTGCTGTTTCCGTTTTCATTCAGTTTGAAATCTTTTCTATTTTGAGACTTATCCTTAGAGATACAAATTGTTTTAGAAGTCGTTTCCTTAATTTCTAAGTTCTTAGAATTTTTTCTGTTGTTTCTACTTTACATTCAGAAAATATACTTTGTATGATTTCAGTTCTTTTGGTTTTTAAGGCCTAGGATATAGGCTATATTGATGAATGATATCTGCTGCTTCGGGTGTTGTCCTTAAATTGCTTAGATTGAGTTGTTTGTTGGTGTTGTTTAGGTTTTGTTGTTGTTTGAGACAGGTTCTCCCTCTTGCCCCAGCTGGCCTGGAACTGGATTTGTAGAGCAGGCTGGCCTTGAACACAGAGATCTACTTTGTCTCACCTTGAAACTTCTGAGATTAAAGGTGTGCACCCCACACCCAGCTTGGTGTTACTCAGTTTTATAGTGATTCTGTAGATTGCCAAGAGTACTGTCTAGTTTTCCAGCAATAACTGAAGGCTTCGTTCCAGTACTGTTCCTTTTTGCTTTGCTGTGACACATTGAGGATTTTCACCATCTTCTTCATTATGCAGCGTCTCCCTTTACAGTTCTAATTGCTTTTAAGTCTACTTATTGAACTAATATAAAATTTGGCTTATCTTCTAATCCATTTTATTTGATTTATGCTTATTATTCATTTTGGTTTAGGAAAATCTTAAGCTTAATACTCAGCAATGTCTAAGAAATGACGTTTTTGTTGCTTTTTGCAATGATGTAATTGATGAAAATTTGTATAAAAGGCAAATTCTGAGTATTATTTTATTATGATAGCACTAAAGTTAATTTGAACAGAATAAAGTTTTGATTGTGAAAGCTATACAGTTTCACCTGAATTATTCCTCCGTATTTTTAAAAAGAATTTTATTTAATGTGTATTAGTGTTTTGTCTGAATGCATGTAAGTGCACCACATAGTGCAATGCTTGTAGAGGCCAGACAAAGGTATCTAATCCTCTAGAACTGGAGTTACAGATGGTTGTTAGCTGCAGTGTGGATGCTGGGGCTCTTACCTGGGTGCTCTGGAAGAACTTTGAGTGTTCTTAACCACTGAGCCATCTCTCCAGCCCCTAGTCGTCCGTGTTGGAAGGGAACATGTAGAATGGTAAAAAGAGACATTAACTATGCCCAGTGAATCAGTTTCTCTTTTGTCCTTGGTTCCTCTAAATGCCCACTTTATATTTTTTAAAATGTTCTCATGAACTTGCTGATGCTGTAGTTACCTGCGCAAGATCAGCCCTGTTAGCATTTCATCATGGAAGGGGAAAGGACTCAAGACTCCACCCATCTCTGAAGAACTACCAACAGTTAATGGCAGCTAGGATGCCACTTTCTTCAGTGGTGTAGCCACTAAGTTGCTCATGCTCCGGGAAACAACCTCCCACCCATGTTCATGTCAGCAATCTTAATAAGCTCAGTGGGTCACACATACTAAGAAAGAAAGTAGGATGGGCCTTGGGAAGGAGGATTTCAGTGGGAGAGGGATGGGGGATGAGAGAGGGAATGTCAATAAAAAACATTTAAAAGTAAGCATGAATAGTTCAAAATTATTTGTTACCAGTTGATCCAAGCAGGTTCACATATCATCAGTAGAAACCACCCTGCTGGAATGTTACTTACGTAAGAGAGTATACAAAACTTCAGGTGAGTGGAATCTAAGGGTAAATTTTTATTAAGGGAAACACCCATAGCAGTGGTGAATCTAAATGGAAAAAAAGTGATTAATAATGCCTAAATACAGCTTTCTAATATATGTAACATATATGCTTAATCCTGTGTTTTAAAAAATATTAGTAGTCAATTGTTAGCTGAACTATTAAAAGATTTTGTTTCTGCTTACATGCACTTTTAGTGAAAAATTTTAATATACAATGTAAAGATACCATCTTATTTTATGACATTGCTGAAAAATTAAATCACAAAAAGAAACCAAACCACCCAGGGAAGGATTGCATTTCAATAAATTTATTGAAAGGTGTATCTCTTAGTACCAAACATAGTGATAGTTGGTTAGGTTACTTCTGTCCACTCAGAATTAACACTGGTGTTTCCAAAAGTGAAGTATATCAGCCTTTTGGAGAAATGGAAAAGTTATCCACAAAACATGGTTTACAAAGGTTAAGGATAAAATACACTGTGGTTCTTTGGTTTATTTTTCAGTGGTTATTTATCCATTACATAATGTCAGCATTGGTCACAGCCATTCTGGATGGAGTCAGGCTGCACAACGCACTGAGTAGCCATCCTTAACACTGTAGGTCTGACATTCACACGCCAACATGACAGTCTGAATCCCACCTAGGTGATCTCATGAGTACCTCCTTTTCTTAAGACACAGTCGAGTAAGTTTTGCAAATATATTCTTTAACTTTTAAAACAATATTCTACTTTAGAAGCAATGGCAGTTTTATAAAAACAATCTGTGGTAAAAATTTCTGGAGTGCTTTGGCTAGCTTGAATTTATTGTAGTGCAGCAAATTTTCAGAAACAATTCATTGAATTAATACAACAGAAACAAATTTTCTCAGATGGAACTAGATTGAGGCAGTAATTCTGTAGCAAAATTTTTTATCATGCATACAAACCAACTGTTTTTCATAAGAAATATTAAAGATTATTTGCAAAACTTTTGAAGTCTGTATTTTTTTATATAAAATGCATAAAAGTTTAAATGTAATTCTCATATGGCAATAAAAACTCCATTTCTGAATTATCAATTACTTGCATTATGGGTTCCAAGAAACCATTTACTGCCTAAAATATTAACCCTTATAATGCCTTAAAAGTGCATTTGTGAAATGTTGGTTTTGATGTAAACTTCATTAATTTAAATTTTTATATTTAAATTACCATTTTCAGTCACCTAAATATATTGATCCAATATAGAAAGATCAATGTTAGAAATGAAGATTCACAGTTTTACTTCACATTTATGTCTTTAGCTTTGATTTGAACGCTTTAAGGGTGAATTCAAATCTAAGCATAGCTCTACGCAGCATAGAATCAGGCTGTCTTCCCAAGTCTAGAATGTTACACTAGTGTAGTTGTGATGTTTTTAGGTTTCCATAGCTTATGTCCAGTATAACAGTATGGAATCCATAGCTCAGGGTTGTAGGAAAGGTTTCAGAGAAGAGTTTTTTTGTTGCTGCAGTACTCCTAAAGTAAAAACAAAAACCCAGCTTAATAGAGACCTGTCTAAATGTTACTAGCCACTGAAAGTGAACTGTTCATATCCAAAATTCATAACCCTACATAGATGTGTTAAATGTTGACTTTTAGATTTTTAATTTTTTTTAACATCTATTTCTTGTGGGGGGGGTGGGGATGGGAAGCACACATGTGTGGAGGTCAACAAACAATCTGGGGGATTTGGTTTTCTCCTTCCACCATGTGGGTCCTGGGGATGAAACTCAGGATGTCAGGCTTGGCTGCAAGTGCCCTTTCCTGCCAAGCCATCTCACAAGCAACATTTAGTTTTAAACAAAAAAGGATAAATCATTACTGTGCATTAAGAAATTTGGATGGCAAAAATGTATATATACCAGTGACCAAGTTTACAGTTCTTAATGCATATAATTACTCTTTAATAGTCCAACTGCTATGGCAATGAAATACAAACTATAGAGTTGAGACACCCTAACAATTTCCAGAAACCGAATATGCAGACTATCTGTACCATATTTCTTTAGAAGTACAGCACTCAGTCATCATACTTTTGCTTGCAGCTAACAAACTCTAACTTATTCAAATATGGGTCAGATTTTGGTTCTGTTGTTCTACTTGGGTTTGTGTAACTTTAAATAAGCTGCAGTGAGATGACGTGCAATTTAGTAAATACTAATTCAGTACTGCGTTAAAAATTCAGGATTGGAGGATGCTAATAATTTAATGAAATTGCCAACACATTTAGAATTTGGATAATTCCTTTCTCTCAAGAATGCTGTGCCTTGTACACAATTATTGCTTTTAAATATTTGCTAACTAGATCAGTGAAGTCATTTTTCCCTTTACTATTTCAATCCCATATTGTTTATGTTGAATATAATATTTCAGTTCAATTGTAAAAGAATATCACACTGGTAAATTTTCCCTATATAGAGAATAACAAAAAAAAATTTGGGGGGGGTCTTTTTGAGACAGGGTCTCCCTGTAGCCCCACCACCTGCCTCTATCTCCCAAGAGCTTGGATTAAAGGCATGTGCCACCACGCCTGACTAACAACCAAATTTACCAATTAAGACGCTATCTCAGGAATTGTTGGAAGGTGAGTTATTCTGTAGTAACTGTGCTTCAACTGTCTTGCAGTCCGCCCAGAAACAATCCATTTCAACTTCTGAACATTTGGTTTGGAACACTTGTTTGATGAATATTCAGTTAAACACTTGGATACGAGCTCTTGCCAGAACATCAAATCTCGGCCATTTATCTGTGCATAAAAATTTTAAAATGATTAGAAGCCCTACTATATAGTAATGCATGTAATCCTATTAACATGCTTCCTCGTTGTCCAAAGAATAATAGAGGAAAACGACTGTGCTGCTTTGCTTTTTCTCAACTGGACACAAACTAGTGTCACCTGGGAGGAACCTCAATTCTGTAGTTGCTTCCACCAGACTGGCCTGTGGACACGTCTCTGAGGCATTTTCTTGATCATGTGGAGGGCCTAGCTCACTTGGGCAGTGCCATCACTGGGTAGGTGGGCCTGGACTGTATAAGGAAGGTAGCTGAGCACAGGCCAGGGGAGCAGGCCAGTAACAGTATTCCTCTGTGGTCTCTGCTTCAGTTCCTGCCTGATTTCCCTCAGATGGACTTGGAATATAAGATGAAATAAACCCTTTCCTCCCCAAACTGCTTTTGGTCAGTGTTTTATCACAAGAGAGAAGCAAACTAGAATCACTGCTTAAGATTCAAATAACACAGCATCCCATTTTACTTTAGGAGTACAGTGGTTAAATTTCTTTTCTAGTTAATAGTATTTATGTTCTAGCCTTGACATACCTTGGAATGTTTCTGAAGACATTCTACTCCTTCCATTAACTCTCCACACTTCAGTGCTTGGATCTCCAAAGCAATGATGGACAGTGCCAGCACAGAAGGCTGAAAGACGTAATAGAAAGTGAGTGTCGACTGTGAAAACAGGGCTGTGGATTGGCTTTAATCTTCAAAAAACATTTACCTTTGCTTTAGAAAATATGATCCTGCAGTGGCATGCCTTAAGTTGAGCTTCTAGTCTTTCAAAATTAAGATCATTTCTCCTTTAAAAAGAAAATGGGATTGATTTTATGTAGACAATATTACATCTAGTCAGTGGTTTTAGAAATAATGTCAGGTTTTAAAAAGTAACTCATGTATACTTATAGAAAGTTATTTAAAGGAAAAGAATTCCTCTTCTGTTAGATATTAACCCCCACCCCCCTTTTTTTGGTCTTTTGGAGACAGCCCTAGCTGGCCTGGAATTCAGTATGTAGAGCAAGATGGCCCTGAACTCACATAGATCCACCTGCCCCCGCCTCCCAAATGCTGGGGATTAAAGGTGTTTGCTCCCCCGAACCCGGCTTAAATATTAACTTCTTAAGCATGAGTTTTAAATGATTTTGGTCAAAAACCAAGAAATGAACAATATTATATCACAAATACTAAGTTTTCATTTCAATAAATTTTTCTGCATCTACTGAATGTCCTTTTCTACAATTGCTATTAGATGCCTACCTACTAAGTTCTATAAAAGTTGACATGTCCCTCTAGTCTTAAGAATGAGCCTTCAAGAAACTCGTGACAGCTGTCTTTTCACTGCTGCTAGGCAGTCAAGTTCAAGGGATCTCAGATGTCATGTACTTAGTTTGATCAGAATTCTATGAAGATGCTGATTCTACGCAGTAGCCAAACAATATCCTTGATTTCCAAACCTTTTTTGTTCAAAACAAAGTTCACATACCTTTCAAATGGGAAGTTCTCTTGAATGAGTGAATAATAGAGTTGCAAAAATTGAAAGGCAGTAGTGGCTTTGACTTTCCAACACACCTTCTCCAACACAATCTTTTCCATTCTCATCAAGTCTGAAACCGTGAACCTGTACTGACTTATTCGGATCAAGTCAGCTGCCAATGGGACATTCCTTTCCTCCTCTATTGACTTTACAGCCAAATAAAAGCAGCTCAGTCCAACACATCCAAGATGCTTTGCCTGTACCTACAACAAAACCAAATAACAATAAGACCACATCATTCCCATGTTTCATTTACTAGAACACAAAGGATAAACTAGAACTCAGACCCATCTTTATGAAATGTATCTGAGACATACTTCTCAGCTCTGATGGACTTAACTCTCTTCCTGAACTACAGCCTGTCAGTCCTATGTGCTCCACTTGAAACCAGTGACTGAATAGAGAAGGCAGCTGTGCTTTTAACACTTAAGCTTTGAGAGCTACCGTGTTTTATCAGTTATAGGGAATAACTCCAGAAATGATCCTTCTTCAGATTCTACTTCTCTATCACATGCAAACTGAAGCTGGAGATGCCAAACGGATAAAGGAGCCAAAATTTCCATATATGGGTAGTGGTTAAGTATGTCCTAATTGTTTTTTTAAAAATTATTTTATTATTTTTATTTTATGTGTATGTTATCAGTGCACCTGTGTCGTCAATGCCCATGGAGGTCAGAAGAGGCTGTCGGATCCCCTGGAACTGGAGTTACAGTTGTTAGCTGCCATGTGGGTGCTGGGATTCGAACCCAGGTCTTCTGCGAGAACAGTGTTCTTAACCGCTAAGCCATGTCTCCAGCCCCATGAAATATATCCTAATTCTTAACTACAACCTATGATTCTGCTACACTTTATCATACAAACACCTTTAAACAAATGTAGGTAAGTGGAAATACCCAATCTATGAAGAAAGATTTTTCCATGGTACTCCTAGATCTCTGTGAGTTCCAGGCCAGCCAGTGCTACATAGTGAGACCCTCTGCCTCAAAACAAACAAACCCAATAGCCAAACAAAACAAAATCATTTTTATTGGGGCCAGTTAAGATGATTTAGCAGGTAAGTGTGATGGCCTCCAAGCTGCCACTGATCTGAGTTCAATCCCAGGGACCCACATGTTAGAACACCAACTCCCTGTAGTTTCCCCGACTTCCATGCATGCTGTGACATTGGTGTACCCATACACGTGTATATACACACATGCACAAATATATGTAAAACAATTTTTAGGACAGACTTTTATTTGTGTGTGCATGGGAGGGGAGCGTGTGCATATCATGGTTGTATGCATGGGCTGAGGACAGAGAACAACTTTAGGAAGGCTGTCTCCTTTCACCATGTGTTCTATGGATAGAACTCAGGACATCAATCTTGTATGCCAAGTGCTTTCACCCAGTAAACCATCTTGCTGGCCCAAGAAAGGTTTTTATTTATTATTCATTTATTTATTATTATTTTTTTTTAGCGAAGAAAGGTTTTTAACTACAGCTAGCTTTCCTGCTGGAATTCTGCAATTAATTGTTTAATATTAGATGAT
This sequence comes from Nannospalax galili, assembly GCF_000622305.1. Classification (NCBI taxonomy): domain Eukaryota; kingdom Metazoa; phylum Chordata; class Mammalia; order Rodentia; family Spalacidae; genus Nannospalax; species Nannospalax galili. The sequence goes on from NW_008353021.1 coordinate 251,608, forward strand.
TTTCTTTCTTTTTAACCAGCCAATGTGATTAAACAGACTTTCTCTAATAATGTATGTTGTTTCTTTCCACAAGATGACAGTATTCATCTTTCCCTTAGAATACACTGCTGGGGAAAGTTGGGGAGAATGCTTAGCAGCTTTGAGAGAGTATCAGTTTCACATTACACCTTCAGAGCAAGGGTGTGCAGCGTCTTTTCTGTGTAGGCTCGTTTTTCTTGTTTTGTTTTTTATGCACCTGAATTTCTCCGATGGGAAAAGTAACAGGAATAAGAGAAATGCAAGAAGGTTCAGAGAAATGTGGGAATTGGGTCTTCTATCCATCCAAGAATGGCCTCAGTGAAAACTAAGACAAAAGGCTCAGCAACGAGTACGAAAAAAGGGTGTGGAGACGCAAGGAAGAAAGTGGGCTAAAAAAGTGGAGTTGAGAGACCCAAGGAAACGTGGGGAGAAAAAGAAACGTATTCGTGCATCTTCTCGCTGTCCCTACATCCTGCGGCCTCACCCTATAAGTTTGAAAGAATTCATGGAGAAGAAAAAGAACTTCAAAGCAGTGAGGGCATTAATTATGACGTGGATCTCTATGAATACTTTTTGAGAGATGCAAATAAAACGGGAATTTTTGAAACCTTTTTGTGTGGAATGGAGCTGTGCAGTACCTGAGAGTTATTTAATGAGTTAGACTCAGTCCTTTGGTCAAATATTCTGCTTAATTACCATTCATTCATGAAATTTTATCTTCAAAGTATAGACATGAAAACATAAAGCATAGTAAATTATTTTATGATTATTGAGAGCCTTCTATGATATTAGATGATTTTCTGTACCCCAATATAAAACTAATAAGTGACACGTTACTGTTAATTATGATAAGAAAACATATAAATGAGATTACTGCCATGTTTGAAAATATAAGAGGTCACCAAGCATGGTGGCACATGCCTTTAATCCCAGCACTTGGGAGGCAGAGGCAGGTGGATCTCTGTGAGTTCGAGGCCAGCCTGGTCTACATAGTGAGTTCCAGGACAACTGGGCAGCTGGGGCTACAGGGACACCCTGTCTCACAAAGACCAAAAAAGAAAAGAAAAGAAAAAGAAAGAAAATATAAGAGGTCAAGCTTTTGAGCATCAGCTCTAAATTAGCAATTTGCTATCTTAAGCACATACTAAGCAAAACTAAGAAATATGGTATTTGAACTTAAACATACCTTCATTTTAGACAGGAATCTGTCCAGTAAATTCACAGCTAGAGAAAATGTCTCCGTGTCGAAGCCGAAGAACTGAGTTAGACTGAGTAGATCTTTTACTTCAAAGTCCCTGAGCCTTGCAGTCACTCTCAGGCCATTATCATGTGCAGATTCAATTAGCTTCAAGCCACAGACCTTTGGCTGACATCTTGACTCCTGTTCCAACAGGGCATTTAGCTGGTGCAGCAGTTTCTGAGAGTCAGTTGTCAGTACCTCTATCATCTATATATAGAACAAACCCCAGAAAGGAGAGTAAGAATATCTCCTGCCTTTCTTGGCCGTCTTTGGCTTCAGGCAAGAAGAGCTTCATAGTGCATGCCCCCCCCCTCCCCCGCGAAGCCACTACAAGTTGGTCATACCCTAAATTGTGAGTTCTTAGAGGACAAGAACTATGGCTTAAAAATTATTTTTCCAGCTTCAAGAAGCTTGTTTCCCAATACATAGTCATAAAGGTACCATGAGACAGGACAATGGGAGCCTTAGTTCCTTATCTGTGAGGTAGGAATATTACCTAGCTTGTAGGCTTGCGTAGGTTAAAAGAAATCACATAAACCAATTAGCACATAGGTAAGTGCCTAATTACTGCCAGACAACAAGCCTATTGCTACCTCTGTGAAACGAAGCGAGCAACATCTCTTTCTTGGAATAGCTGTGAATACAAGCAATGACTCAGTGAAGCGTCGTGCTTGGCACACAGGGCTCATAAAAACCTAACGTTAAATGAACCTGGGAACTGCATTACTGTAACTGTGCGTAACAGTCTCTGCTCCTGTGCACAGGCTAAGTCCTGGGCACACAGGAGGACCCTTCTCATGTGAATTTAATCAGAAATTCGTCCTGGTGAGGACGTCCTGAGGTTCGTCCTGGTGAGGACCACTAACTCCAGGGGGACAATCTGGGGCACGACACAGGACACCTGCGGAGCGCGGCTCCCGCTCCGCCCCTCCAGCCGCGGACCTGCCTGGGCGTGCGCTCCCGGTCGCCGCCCGGCGGTGCCCCGCGCTCCCCGCTCACCTTGACAGCGACGGCGCCTCCGCGTGCCCACCCTCCCCGGGCCTGCTCTCAGCTCGCCCCACGATTCCCGATGCGAGAGCCCGCGGGGCGAGCGGCCTGGCGGGCGGGCAAGCCGGAGAGGCCCAGGGAGGGGATGCCGTCCCGGGTGGAGGGCTCCGCAGCGCCCCGGAACCGCACCGCCCTCCTCCAGATCGGCCGGCTGCGAAAGGGCCGCGCCGAGCCGCGGGGAGACAAGCAAGGGCGGGGCTCGCTCGCCGGGGACGCATCTGCGCGCTGATTGGTGAGGTCCTTCGGATGGCTGGTCGCTGACGTCCGCAGAGGGCCTGGCCGTGGCCTCCAGAAGCTCGGCCAATCAGCGCACACTTCCTTTTGTCCGAGTCCACGCCCTGACCCCCCAGCCTCTCTCATTGGCGTTTCCGAACTGTCATCTTTCCAGATGAGACAGTTCTGGGTTCCCTGTACCAGTGCTTGCCCGGGCAAGTCAGGCTGCCGCTAGCCGGTCGGGCTAGGGTGGCGTTCCAGAACGTTCTGGAAGTTGCTTGTTCTTTGTAGTTTAGCGGTTATACAGTGCTCGGCCTCCTCTTTCTGAAAACGCAATAGCAAGTCGTAAAAAAAAAAAAAAAAAAAAAAACCCGCAAGCGTTCAATCGTAAAAAAAAAAAAAAAAAAGAAAACCCGCAAGCGTTCATTCTCCGTACAGATGGAAAGGTGGCAGGGTTTCTTTGGTGCGGTCCGTTATATTCCAGAGGGTTCTCTTTGAATTTCAGAAATCAACTGATCATCGTCTTATTTTGCTTTTTGTGCAGCATCGACTGTTACAATGAAGTTGGACTTTGTAGTTTCGTGGACTTGTATATTTTAGATTTTGATTACAAATTTGACGGAGGGCCCTGCCCCCTCCAAGTGGCTTAAACCGAAGGGTGTGTGCGGACCCGAGCGGTAGGTGAAAGTCCGCGGCAGGGGGTGGGAGGCTCAGACCACAGACACGTGTGAAGCAATGTGGCTCTGCTCTTAGGAACTTAGTCCCTATGTGCCTCTTCTGTAACCAGGTTGAGAGGGGAAAGCAGTAGTCCGAACCCTTCCCGGACTCCCCTTTCTCCAAGGTTGTCGTATGGGCAAGAACGGTTCAGGAGTCTGTTCTCACCTTGGCGGCTGGTTTTCATGGCCCCTTCCTGTCCAGTGGCTCCCCTGAAATTTGGAAACATTTTTCTGCTACCTCTGCGGAGTGTTTTGCCCTGTTATTCCCCTTGGCTAAGCCACAGAACCAAGGCCTGTAATAGGGCGGAGAGGAAAGGGAAGGGTATTGGGGGAGAAAAGGTAATACCTCAAAGTAACAGCCTGGTCACAGAACCTGGTCAGATGGAGAAGGGGCTTTGATACCCCTTGAAAATGAGCTCGTGTAATGAATATAAATGGTGATTTAAAGTACATGAAAGTCTTTAATTAAAATGCTTTTTGCATTAATGTGTCTTTACACATTACATGTTTCCCCTTTCTAGCTTTTAATTTCTATTTATTTATTTGAGACAGAGGCTTCCTATGTCGCTAGGGTAGACTCAAACTCAGACGTCTCCTACATCAGTTTCCCAGCCACTGGAATTATAGGCGTAAGCTACCATGCGGGGTCTATTTATATAATTTAAAAAACAGCTTGGAGATCATAAAATCTTTATGGCCTTGAAAAGCATGCATGAGTTCATTAATATTTATTAACCTTGATATGTGTCAGTGAAAAACAAACTAGGTAAGTTCCTGTCCTTTAGAATATGCAGTCTTGTGGATAATATAAACACAAGCTTATTTTCTTATTCCATAAAGTCTATTTAATTAGTTATGTGACTTTCAGCAAGTTATTTAGTCACTCCAAGCCTCCTTTTCTTATCTTTCAGTTTGGTTTCCATTTTGTTTTCTCAAAAGTAGGAAATAAAAATATTTTACTCATAGGGCAAACGAGAGGATTAAATGGAAAGGTCGTAGAGAGATGGGCTCTAGTCCCACAACACAGTAAATCAGTTGGTAAATGCTAACCTTTATTATTAACCTACATTTCTTTTTAAATGTACAAATAGTTGATTGCATTTATTCTGTCAGTCTTCTCAACCTAAAAGGAAGACCGGAGTACTAGAAATGCTTATTTAATACTAATACAAATATCTAAATTACATGTATTATTTCTGTATCTATGTATACTTAAAATTCTGCTTGAGAACTTTTGTAGTATATTATTGTGGAAGAAACATGCATTCTCACAGCTTAAGGTTTTGTTTCCATTTTGTGTTGAAATTTCATTTGTTTACATAAAAATTGATTCACTAATAATTGAAGAAATACAGTATAAATCAAGTCAAATGGACATTCTTTGGTATTTTTCCTTCTATTGCAATTTTAAAATAATATTTTTGTTTTTTACATTTTCATACATGTGTATATTTTATTGTGATTATATTTACCCCCATTACCCTCTTCTCTTCCCCTCCCACTTTTGCTGACCTTACCTTTTTTTTTTAAATCTTTTTGAGACAGGGTCTCCCTGTAACCCTAGCCTTGGGGTTACAGAGTTCCACCTGCCTCTGCCTCCTGAGTGCTGGGATCAAAGGTGTGTGCCACCACACCCCACCGGGCTCTCACCCTTCTTTGAAACTAGTTCCCCTGATTCTTTCATGTTGTTTTTATGTGTACGTCTGTAGGTCTTGTGCATATCATCATACCTGCTGTGTGTTCTTGAATGTGATGGACATGCCATATCCAGAAGATGGTGTTTCACAGCATTCCTCCCCATCCTCCAGCTCTTAAAATCTTTCCATCTCTTATTTGCAATGTTCCCTGGGCCTTGGAGGGGGTTTTATAGTTGTCCTGTTTAGCGCTGAGCATTCACTAGGCACTTATTCTTAGCACTTTGACCATTTATCAATCTGTTTTAACCATCCTCCATTGCAAAACTAGGCTTTCCTGACCTTTTCTGAGAGCAGCCTATGAGCTACCATTGCAATTTTGATTCCATAATATTGAAATAGACCATCATTTGAATAATTTAAAAATTGTGAAATTACAAGCTAACAATTATATACTCTTGCAAAACAAAGAAAGTCTTAGCAATTTTACTTTTATAAAGGTTATATTTATGGAGGCTGGAGAGATGGCTCAGTGTGTTAAGAACACTGGCTGCTGTTGCAGAGGACTTGAGTTCAGTGCCCAGCACTCGTATGGTGCTAGCAACTGCCTGTAACTCCAGTTCCAGGGACCTCTTCTGCCCTCTGTGGGCATTGCAGACATGGGTGCACTTATGCACCTTCAGACAGTATACTCATACACTTAAAAAAATAAAAAAATAATAAAATATATTTTTTAAAAGGGTACATTTAATTGAGAGTTCCTATCAGGAATTTTTCAAATGACTGATTTCTAGGGGTTATCTAGACTCAATGGTATATTTAACTCCTATCTTCCGGCTTTTTTTCCCCCATCAACAGTTAAATGCAACCAGAACCAAAGCTCAGAATAATGACTTTGAGGCTGGGTAAGAACCCAGGCAGTACACAGGAAGATGTAATTATGTTTTCTACATTGTAAACTGAAGACGTGCCCTTGAACATCAGAAACTATAACGAGTAGGTCAGTGCTGACTAGCCTCTTCCACGACTCTGCTTTTTCTCTATTGAGTCTGCTCTTTTATCTATTAGTAGATAGCTTGCTGCCTGTGCTTCTTTGATTTTTTTATTCTAATTTAGATTTCTTGTCCTTTTGCACTGTACTAAAATAAGGGGTCTGATAGAACCTTTGTTCCCTGTGTTGACAGTAAACTGGTAAGGACTTTGTGGCTTCAGGCTATCACTTTGCTGTCTGTATCTCTTTAGTCTTTTTACCTTTTTGTGGGGAGCCGCCTGCTGTCCCTGCAGATGCCATTACAAGATGGCGCTCACATCCGGTTCATGCTGAGCAGTAAATAAGTCAGTACGCATGCCCGAAGTAATTTTCCACCTTCTAGTCTCTGCCTACCTCGTGGCGTGATATGGGCTGATGAGTTTGCAACCAATCAAGAGTTGCCACGTCCAAGACGGGCTTACTAACCTATATAAGGGCTGGGTTTCCGACATTCGGGGTCTTCGCCCTGTAAGCTTATGCTCTCCCTCTCAAGATGCATTAAAGCTTTTCTGCAGAAGGATCCTGAGTGTGCCGCGTCGTTCTTGCTGGCGAGACGATAGCGCAGGACACCTTTTCCTTCCCCTCTCTGATTTTCTTTTTGCCTTTACTCTTCTATCTACCGAAACCTCAGTCAACAAGTCTAGAGGTTGCTGCTTTTCACTGCTTTAAGCTGTGGTTGCAAGAGTCCCAATCTCTCTCTAGCAGACAGTTTCTGCTGCTGGCGAGGATCAGTGGGACCATCTCTCCCTCAGAATTCAGTGTTTGGTGAGTACTGTAGAACAGAAACACCCAAGTCAGAGTAACATGTTCCACATTGAAGTTTGTCTTCAAAATAAAATGAGTCAGCTGGGCATGGAGGCTCTGCCCATAATCCTAGCACTTGGAAGACTTAGGCAGGAGAATTGCTGTGAGCTTGAGGACAGCTTGGGTTACATAGTGACAGCCAGTCTCAAAGGAAGAGAGAGAGAGAGAGAGAGAGAGAGAGAGAGAGAGAGAGAGAAGGAGGGAAGGAAGGAAAGAAGGAGGGAGGGAGGGAGGGAGGGAGGACAGCAACAAACAAGCAATGATCAAAATACATTGTATAAATGTATGGAATTCTTAAAGAATAATAAAAAATATAGACTGGCATGGTGGCACATGCCTTTAATCCTAGCACTCAGGAGGCAGAGGCAGGTTGATCTCTGTGAGATGTGGGCCAGCCTGATCTCCATAGTGAGTTCCAGGCCGCCAGCTGGGTTATAGGGAGATCCTGTCTTGAAAAACCAAGGGGAAAAAAAAAGTATGCATACACACACACACATATGTTCTCACAGATGACTATGCAGTAATACTGTGCATGATGTGCTAAAGAAAGAAGACTTAAACAAGTCAGGATGGAGGAGTAGGTATCTAGGGAAGAGATTCTTTTTTCTCATTTTCTTTCGTTATTAATATATTGTGATGCTGGGGATTGAACCTAGAACCCTGTGCATGCTAGGCAAGCACTTCTGCCACTGATCTCTACCCTCAGTCTTCTTACTCTTTCAGTCAGGGTCTCACCAAATTGCTTAGGATGGCATTAAATTCACCCAGGCAGGCCTTGATTTTCAGTCTTCCTGCCTCAGGCTCAGGAGTGGCTGGGATTATAGGCTTGTACCAGGATGTCCAGAATGAGTTTTATGGTATTTTATACATGATCATACTTGTCCTCCCATTATCCTGTCTAGGAAGGGGATTCCTGAAGAAAACTTCCAAGCTTCTGTGACTCCTGATCTGAGTTTTGAAAGATTTAGCCAAGCAAAAGGCATTCCAGAAAAAAAGTAACAGTATGTGCTAAAGGCACATTGGAAAGAGTAAGCTGATTTCTGCAAGTGAAAAATAGATTAGCTGAAGCATGGAAGGTGTTTAAAGGTTAGGAAAGAAGCAGCTATTCACCCCGAAAGGCCACATATACCATGTATGTCAGTCTTAGAATTTTAGAATATTTCTGCAGACTTTGAGGAATCAGGCACAGGATAAGAGACTGCCATAATCAAGTGTGGGATGACCACAGGCCATCCACATGAATATTAAAGAGAAAAGGTCAAGATGAGATTAGGAAGATGGTAAGAGGGATATTACCTTAGCCCATGTGCATTAATTACTTTCCTGTTGCTGTGATAACGCAATTGGCTTTTGGCTCCACAGGGATAGAGAGTCTATCATGGTGGGAAAGGCACAGTATGGTGACAGGAGCAAGAAGCACATCACGACTACACACAGGAAGCAAAGAGCAGGAAGTGGGGTGAGTCAAGGCTGGCCCCAGTGATGTACTTCCTTCAGCAAGGCTGCACCTCCTAAAGGTTCCGTAATGCCCCCAAACAGCACCACTAACTGTGACCAAGTGTTCAAATACATGAGCTTATGAGGGACATTTCACATTCAAGCCACCACACCACAGAAAAAAGTGAGAAGGTCAAGCTTAGAGACTGAGAATAGGGATCACGGTGAGTGAGGGCTGAGATCCAGGGACCTTAGGAAGTAGACCTGATGAATTGTGGCCATTGATCAGATGAAGAAATCAGAAAGAAGGAAGAGTAAGGAATAATGTCCAAGTTTCTAGTATAACAGAAAGGTTCATGAGAGGCCTATTTATGATTTCACTAGGAAATACAGGGGAAAGCCCAGGTTTGTCAGGGAAAACTTTGAGCTTGAGGAGAGAGGCATTTTCAGATAGAGATGTTCAAAAGACATCCAGAGAAACATTTGATACTATAAATATCTCGAGACTCAACAGAGCATAGGGAATGACTTGGATCATAGAAATAGATTAGGCAGGAAGGATCAAAGGCAGTAAGCCTGAAGAGAGACTTCAGGGAGGAGGAGTCCTTGAAAAGAATCAGCTTCCAGGATCCAGGAGAAAATGAGTGTGGTACCTGATCCTGTGGAGAAGAGAAAATGAAGTGTGAACAAGATAGAAAAACAAATCAATGAAAATATGAGCCACTCTTCAGGGAGGTAGACTGGAAAGGTAAGGCAATAGGCAGGAGGTGGGCGTGCCAGTAAGAGATATTTTGCTTTTCAAAGATAAGCTAGACTTGTACCTGTTTAAATAATGTCAAGAAATAGCCATCAGAAAAAAAAGGAAGTTTGTGACTGCCCAAACAACCAGAAGCCTCATCTACCACTAGGCAATTTAACAGATACTAGTTAACTTATGACTCTGGTAAGCTGTGCTCCTACAGCAGCCTCTAGTCAAAACTCACAGACTGCAATGGAAACAAAAAGCACAAAGGAACAGATATATATATATATATATATTTACCATACTTAAAACTTGGATAGATACTAAGAATTATCATGATTTGCTTCATAAATGTTTATGCTTCCTGTAACTTTTTTATATCTGTTATTTTTATTTTCAGATTGTCCAAAGTATTCTTCTTGATTTAAAATATTTTCTCTTGGTCCACAAGTAGCAGAATGCTATAGGTAAGGTGGCTTAGCAGTTACTAAGCACTTGATCCTCCTGCAGAGGACCTGAGTTCCATTCTCAGCACTCAGGCAGCTCACAACTAAGTGCCTGTAACTCCAGGTCTAGGGCATTTGACATTCTCTTCTGAACTCTGTGGGTACCTGTACTCACATGTGTACATACCCCCCCATAAACACATAATTGAAAATAAAAATAAATCCTAAAAAATATTTTCACTTGAAAAAAGAACCCTAACATATTGTTAGTAGGAGGTGCGAATTAGCTCACCCATTATGGAGAACAGTGTGGAGACTTTTCAAAAAATTAAAACTGTAACTACCACATGATTCGGTAGTAACACTAATAGAAATTAAAGCCAAAGGGGATGGAATGAATATGTCAAAGAGACACCTGCATGCCCGTGTTTACTGCAGCATTATTTGCATTAGCCAACAAATGGAATCAATTTGTCTCCACTAAGGGATAAGTAGATAAAGAAATGTGTTACATATATATAGTGGGATACTACCCACCATGAAAAGATTAAATCCTGTCATTTGTGAACACATGGATGGAATTGGAGGTCATTATGCCAAGTGATATAAACCAGGCACAGAAAAAAAGTACTAGATGATCTCACTCATCTTACAGAATTTGAGAGTAGAATAGTGGTTGCAAAAGACTGGGGAGGATATAAGGGAGGCAAGTTTAGAGAAAGGTTGGCCAATGACTACCAAGCCAGATAGGAGGAATATGTTCTGGTGTGCTATTGTGTGGTAGGTTCACTATGGATAACCATAAAAGCAATACAGTGTATATATTAAAAAATTTCAAAATATCTAAGAGATATTCTGAATGATTTTACCATAAGGAAGTGACAAATGTTGGATAAACAGATATGCTTCCCTTTATTTGAACATTACTCAATATATACAGGTATTGAGGCATCACTTAATGACTCACAAACATAAATAATTTTTTGTATCATCAAGTGACAAAATAAATCTTCATGAGTCAAGTGTAGGAACTTTGCAGAAGTGTTCAAATAGTAATAATAAGATCGTGGGTTTTTGTCTACCCATATATGATTCAAGTAAGATAGAACAGCCTATCAGTTTGTTCAAGAGTTCTTAAAATGTCTATTTTTTTTCTGGATGTCACTCATTCACAGAATTAACTCCAATAGAAAACTTTAGGTATACTATGACTGTCTCTGTTTTCAATGGAAATGTTCAGGTATTTTCATCATAGCAGCATAAAAATGATGTGTAAGGGCATGGGAATACTTTAACGGGAAAAATCTGAATTGTATTGCTATGGATTGTTCTATATGGAGTTTTATGTCAAAGCTATACTTATAAAAGAACTTTAACTGGGAGCAGTGATTAGTAAGGAACACTAAGGGAGCAGCCAAGCTTGGGTCTCCATTTCCAGAGTTACTTGCTTTTTAGTCTTATTATCTTTGCAGTTTGATTGACAGACAACAGGCACTATCCTGTGATGGTTAATATTGATTATGAACTTGATTGGATTGGGTTGGACTTAGAAAATCAGGAGAGCATCATCTGAGTGTGTCTGTGAACGAATTTCCAGAGGCAGTTAGATCGTGAGGGCTCTAACCTAATGAGTGTTTTAATCCGTTAGTGGATTAAAATTTGAGTAAATGACTTGGAAGTAGTGGGCGTGTGGAAGGTTAGGTGAATTAGGTTACTAGGGTTGTGTCCTTGGGGACTATATATTGCCTTGGCCCCTTATGTTACTGCTTGACTCAGTTTCCTGTGTCTGCCTGAGGTGAAGAATTTCTATTCCCATGATGTTCTGCCCAAGCACATGAGGTAGAACAACCATGGACTGAACTTGGAAGCCAGAGGCCAAAATGAATCTTTCTTCCTTTAAGTTGTTCTCATAGGTATTTTGGTTATAGTATTATAGGCAGCATATTGGAGTACAGTGGGCACGTGCTGGGATTCCCAGGTTCTTGTGTCCAGGAATAAGAACTTGGACAGGGACACATGCATAATGATAAAAGCAGAGACAGTTTGTTAGAAAAGAAATCGCATCCAAGAAAGGAAGTGAGTTAGAACTGGGAGAAAGGTCAGAAGCTCAATGGCCAAGTACATGGAGAACTGGGACGTTTTTGAATCCTTTGAATATATACACTTTTTCTGAGCCTACTGCATCTTGCAGTAAAATTTGTAGCCTTAAAGAGCAGTGTCTAGTCTTTCTCCCAGTCACTGTTTTTTTTGTATGTTAATTTGACCTCACCATCTGCTTTATTCTCCTGATATAGTAGCTATGTGAAAATAACTAATATATACCCTAAGGACTGTTGTGAGGATAGACTGCTGTGTGGATCCAGAGGGCATTGAATCCCCTGGAACGGGAGTTATGGATGGTTGTTAGTCACCATGTAGGTTGTGGAACCAAACCTGAGTCCTCTGCAAGAGCAGCCAGTGCTCTTAACTGCTGAGCCATCTCTTCAGCCCCAACTAAATATATTCTAACTGAGTAAAGTTATCAAGGTTTTTCTTCCTTTTGTTACTTGTAATTTAAGTCTTCTAGTTAAAGTAGAACTTCATCTCCTAAACTACCAGGCATAAAACCCCACCAAACTTGGAAGAGCTGACTTAATACCACCTAACTAAGAAGTATAGGCCAACATTGGATGTCTATCTTTAGCCTTCTGTTGAGCATGGTCATATATATGAAAGGGAATGGCCAGTCTCACTAAGGGCTAGTTGTGTATTCTATTTTTTGTAAAATTCAGTTTGCAGAGTCCATTCACACATATTTTCTCATCCAAGTTTCTCGGGATTCTTGATAAATTTTCAGGGTTGAGATTAGTGTATTAGTTTTCTAAGACTGCCACAACAAAATCCTAAAGACCAGATGGTTTAAACAGATTTATTTCCCATTTCTGGAGGCTGAACATCTGAGATGAAGTAGTCAGTGTGCCTGCTTCTTCTGAGGTGTGTCTGTGGCTCACACATGTCCTCATATGATCTCGGTGTGCCTCTTTCTTTCACATTAAAAAATATTTTATTTATTATTTTTATTTTATGTGTATGCGTGTATTGCCTGCATGTAGGTAAGTGCACTTGTGTCATGTAGTGCCCACAGAGGACAGAAGAGGCTATCAGATCCCCTGGAACTGGAGTTATGGACAGTTGTTAGCTGCCATGTGGGTGCTAGGATTCGAACCTGGGTCTTCTGCAAGAACAGTCAGTGTTCTTAACTGCTGAGCCATCTCTCCAGCCCCTCTCTCATTTTTATTTAAAAGCAGGGCTTCATATAATTCAGACTAACTACACAGCCAGATGACCTTGAACTCCTGATCCTCCTGCCTCCACCTCCCTGGGACTGGAATTATAGGCACGCACAAGATGCCTGGTTTATGTGGTACTTAGGATCGAACTCAAGGCTTCATGCACGCTAGACAAGTACTCTACTAAGCGAACTATACTCCGTCCTTCTCCTCTTATAAGGACATCAGTCATATTGGATTAGCACCATGACTACCTTTAACATTATGTACTTAAAGGCTCTGTTCCCAAATACCTCCACATTAGAGATTAAGGCTGCAGCATATGGATTTTTTTTTTTTTTTTTGAGACAGGGTCTCCTTATAGCCCCAGCTGTCCTGGAACTCACTATGTAGACCAGGCAGGCCTCTAACTCACAGAGATCTGCCTGCCTCAGCCTCCCTAGTGCTGGGATTAAAGGCGTGTGCCACCACACCCGGCCAGCATATAGATTTTTTAAGGCCACAATTTTGTCCATAGCAGACTGAAATCCATATTCTAGGGGGAGAACAGAGTAACACTAGTGTCCCCGACCGCTTTCCGTCTCGCCAGCAAGAACGACGCGGGAGGACAAATCAGGATCCTTCTGCAGCAGTTTATTTGAAGACTGAAGACCAAAGACCCCGAGAAGTGGGAGAGCTGTTGCTTATATACGCCCCAAAGGTCCCATTTGTGACGTATATGAAGCGGATTGGTTGCTGGAGATCATAAGAAGCGGATTGGTTGCTGGAGA
>NW_008353021.1:266734-288414 GCF_000622305.1 Nannospalax galili
ATTACAATAGACATGGGGAAATTACACAAATTCATGAAAATTAAACAACACACCCCTGAGTGAACATTGGGTCAAGGGAGAAATCAAGAAGCAAATTTAAATTTCCTAGAATTGAATGAAAATGAAAACACAATATACCAAAATAAACGGGACAAATAAAGACAGTCCTCAGAGGAAAGTTTAGAGCACTAAGTGCCTAGATCCCTGTGTCAAAGACCTGGAGAGTTCTCATATTAATGGCTTACTCATGTGCCTATATGTCCCCGACCGCTTTCCGTCTCGCCAGCAAGAACGACGCGGGAGGACAAATCAGGATCCTTCTGCAGCAGTTTATTTGAAGACTGAAGACCAAAGACCCCGAGAAGTGGGAGAGCTGTTGCTTATATACGCCCCAAAGGTCCCATTTGTGACGTATATGAAGCGGATTGGTTGCTGGAGATCATAAGAAGCGGATTGGTTGCTGGAGATCATGCCACGGGAGGAGGCGGGGAAAAGCAGGCTCTTGTGCACGCCCCTTATGGGTGTGGCAGGATGTTTACTTTTAAGAAGGTCCGGATACCGGCGCCATCTTGTAATGGCGGCGGAGGCTGTGGCTCTCCACACACTAGAGAGGCAAATTGACTTATTTAGGGTCACTTGGGCTGTGAATAACAAACTAGGACTAACTCTCAAGATTTCTACAATCCCATTTATTCCCATTACATGATTAACAATCTCTTTCAGAACTACTTTCTTGATGGGAGTGTTCGTGAAATGATTTTAACTTCATGGAAAAAAGAGAATATCATTTTTTTGATATCAAAACCATGACTTGATCATATTTGTTCCATTCATCTAAGTTGAGTCTTCATTATTTTAGGTGGTCATTTTACAGTAACTTTTGTACTAGCTCAATAAATTAAGGGCTCGATAATTCAGATACTCCTTAGCACACAGACCCTTTAACAAGAAAAAATTTTAAAAAGGAATAGTACTATTATTCCTGATGAGTTACATGATTGGAACCCCTTTGGGGCCACAGATTTAAAAAAAAATTTTTTATTATTTATTATTTTTATTTTATGTGTATGTGTGTATTGCTTGCATGTAAGTAAGTGCACCAGTGTCGTGCGATGCCCACGAGGGACAGAAGAAGAGGCTGTCGGGTCCCCTGGAACTGGAGTTACATACAGTTGTTAGCTGCCATGTGGGTGCTGGGATTTGAACTCGGGTCTTCTGTAAGAATAGCCAGTGTTCTTAACCGCTGAGCCGTCTCTCCAGCCCAGGTTTTTTTTTCTGCAGTCTAAACTTTCTTTTCAGACTAGTAAATTCATAAGGACATCTTGTGAGTATTAAAACAAAGTATTCATGCTGGAACACAGAGTTCTGCCCCTTTCCTCCCTGCAGGTTACCAGTAGCAAGCTACTTTGATTCCTGCCTCACCGAAGGCAGAGCATTTTTATATTTTTCATTTTAAAACTGCAAGTTTGCATCCTGCGATCAACATCTCCCCTTTCCTACACACTCTAGCCACCTGCAACCACATTCTGCTATTCTGGGAGTCTGATGTACAGCAGCATGGCGACTGTAGTTAAACTGAGCAGAGAGAATGAAGTTTATGTAAGACTGTGACTGTACAAAAATTATCTGCCCCAAATCAACATTTTTATATCAAGTGATGGAAATTCATAATATTCAACTCAAAACATTTTTGTAGTTAGGTATTTGAGGTTGTTACACTTTTTTTTCCCTATACTTTTAACCTTGATTCATTGAATAAATGAAATGATATTTAGTACAAGCTTATCTCTAATGCGTTGTACAATTAAAACAAGATATTTACATAGCCAGTATTCCTTTAATGTCCTTTCTCCAAAGGAGGGACAATAATATCAATAATCTATAGAAAAATAACCATGCCTGAGCCAGGAATAGTGATGCTAACATATAATCCCACTGTGGATGCTGAGATAGGAGAATTCCAAGTATGAGGACAGCCTCGGCTACATAGCCAGATTGGGCACCATTATATCTTTAACCCCACCCTCACCCCTATAGTTTTATTTTAATAATTTTTGGGGGGGTCCTTTTTGAGACAGGGTCTCCCTCTAGCTGCAGCTGGCCTGGATTCACTATGGAGACCAGGCTGGCCTCAAACTCACAGAGATCAGCCTGCCTCTGCCTCCCGAGTGCTGGGACCAAAGGCGTGTGCCACCATGTGCAGCTAAATAATATTTTTTATTATTTGAAAATTTCATATATTTATGCAGTGTTTATTGACCACATTTACCCACCATAGCTTCTTCCAACTCCCAATAGTGTTTCTTACCCTATCTCACTTCCAACTTCATGTCCTCTTTTTATTTGTTTAATTTTATTATTAATAACCCCTTGAGTCAAATTAGCAGTGTCCATATTGACATGGGTGGTCTCTCACACCTTTAATCCCAGCACTTGGGAGGCAAAGGCAAGCAGATCTTTGTGAGACGAAAGCCAGCCTCCTCAACAGAGAGAGTACCAGGCTAGCTGAAGCTACAGGGAGAGCTTATCTAAAAAACAAATGAAAACAGGACAACCCTTTTTATTGCATTAATTTCTTTATTGTGTATGTATATATGTATGTGCATGTGCACCACAGCCCACATGTGGAGGTCACAGATTCTCTCCTTCTACCATGTGGAGTTCAAGGATCAAACTTACATAATCAGGCTTAGCATCAGGTGCCTTTACCTGCTGAGTTATTTCACCAGTCTTATAGGTTGGTTTTTATTTTTGTTCATCTCATGGCATTTTCTTCTCTTATTTTTTTTTCCACCTTTTTGGTAATTAATCAATTAGTTTTGAGGTAGGGTCTTGTTCACTTGGAACTCACTATATAGAACAGGTTGTCCACAATTGTGTGATCTTCCTGCCTTAACTTCATGGTACAGGTGTGTACCACCATACCTGGCTCCATGGTATTTTCTAATTTAACCCTTTGATTAGTTCTGTGACTCACTAATAATTTATGACTTTGTTATTTGATTTCCACTTATTTGTGAATACCTTGAACTTTCTCCTGTTGTTAATTTAAGTTTATTGAGATTTGTTTTATGCCTAGTTTATGTTCTATTCTATAGAATATGCCACGTGTGGCAGAAGAGTTTGTATGTTGCTGTTTAGGGCAAAGGGTTCTGTGAGGGCTACAATTGTTTTATAGGATTTTTCAACTTTTCTGTTTTCTTGTTGATCTTTCAAGTAATTACTTTATCCATCCTTGAAAGTGGAGCATAAATTCTCTAGCTTTTTTGGTTACATTTTCTATTTCTCTCTTCAAATAGAAGGTTTTGCTTTATGTACTTTTTGATACCCAGTTTTATGTTGTTTAGAGTAGTTTTTTCACGTAATTTTCCTCCTATCATAATATTTTTCTTGAGGGAGAAAATTCTGAGCTCACAGTTTATAATCAATCCAATAATAATGTACTATAAAATATAACAGTATAAATCTAATACCTTAAATCAGGAACATCAATCTAATAATGCTATGTTATACTATGTGGGTATGACTGCCAGACAAATGACTTTTGCCTAACCTTGCAACCAAAAAGCTAATCTTATGTTTTGATACCATTAAACATTATCTCAGCTTGTTTATAATGTAAACAAGCTCACTAGATCTTGGGCTCCACTTGTGATGTAAACATATAGCATTGTTCCCTTGCCCTTGACCCAGAATAATCTAGTATGTGTGTGAGTGTGTGTGTGTGTGTGTGTGTGTGTGTGTTGTAAAAATAGCAAGAGCTTCAAGGAGTGAATAAGTGAATATTGCTAGAAGTAATAGGAACAATTCCATTTGTGTTAGGAACAACAGGCAGGATTAAATTAGTAACATCTGTTTATGCTTGTATGTTCTGTTCTAGGTTATTAGAATCAGAAAGGGAAAATCACTCTCTGATGAGTCCACTTTTACTTCCCCATTTCATGCTGGATGTACCCTTTTAATGAAGAGAGAAAGACCTTTGTTTAAGAGCACAGTTCCAGGAGAAATCTGAAGGAACAAGTTCTCAGAACAGTTTGGTACCCCACTCTTGGTTTAAATGGATACTAAGCATCAGGCTGTCTTTATTCAGACATGGCTGTTATGTGGCACTGCAACACCACAATACTAGATGGTAATGAGACACATTAATAATTTGTTGTAACCATTTGCTTATTTAATTTTGGGACATTGTCTCATTATATCATCCAGGCTAGACTTAACTCCAGATTCTCTTGGTTCAGCCTCTTGAATGCTGGGACTACAGGCATGTGTCACAGTTGATTTATGCTTTTTAAAAATAACATTTTATTATATACTGCTACGTTTGAGCTAAAATATGCTTGTGTGTTACATATTTGTTTATCTATAAAGATATATGTACAAAGAGACAGAGAGAGAGAGTCACAAGCGAAGAAGTCATAGCAATTTTCTGAGGACAGTGTATCTTGTTCTTAGAAGGCTGTGGATAATGTGAAAATTTAAAAACATCATGTATAGCTCCAAAATATGGAATTCTCATTTCTTCTTTCCTCATACCGCATGTCTCCTCCTCTTTCCCACTCTTTGCCACCAGTTCTTCTCACCAAAAATAGAGAAAAAATTTGTACTTTAGAGATGGTGTTTCCCTTCTTCCCTTTTCTCTCCATTCTTCTCATCCATTTCATGCTGTCCTCCCCATGGTCTTACATCTATCACAAAATAATTAACTTGTACCAACTTAATGTGCTACTCCTGTCTGGTTGTCTGTGGCTATATTTAAAAACAAACAAACAAAAAAGCAAAACAAAAATCAATCCAAAACTAAAGGACCTAAATCAGCAGTACCATTTGCCTGCAGTTTGAGAAGACAGGCACAGTACATCCTGCTATACTCAGTAAAGTGAGCTAGCACAGAGTCCAGGCTGCTAGCTGCAGTCCTCAGAAAGTCTACTCACTCACTCATGTGCCATTGATCTGACTGCCCTTTGGAACTTCAGCTTTGACCAGAGTACTTACCTTGACCTTTCAACATGGTGATTTGGCTTCCTCACAGTCTGGTGGCTGGGTTCCAAGGTCCATCATTCAGATAGGGGTGGGCAGGGATGATGAGAGCAATGCTGAAGCTACAATGCGTTTGATGAGTGAGTCTTGAATATCACTTGTGGTCCTCTGTTCTCTACTGATGAAGGCAGTCAAACAATCCAGTTAAAGGGGTGGGGAAAAAAAGACTTTACCTCTTGATGTGATTGACAAGGTTCTAGAGCAGGATGTGAGACCTACAAATATTGCAGTGGGTATTTTTAGAAAATGCAATCTGCCACACATCTCAATGATTATATATGAAATTTTTCTTTTTTCTTTTTGGTCTTTTTAAGACAGGGTCTCTCTCCCTGCGGCCCCAACTGGCCTGGAACTTGCTATGTAGACCAGGCTGGACTTGAACTCACAGAAATCCCCCTGCCTCTGCCTCCCAACTGCTGAGATTAAAGGTGTGTGCCACCATGCTACATATGGATTTTTTTTTTAAAGGTAACCTTGAATTCTAAAGAAATGAATGTCAAAGTGGGAATTTCAGGCAACAAAGCACACAAATGAAGAGATATTTACACAGCTCATTCAAGAACCATCAAGTGCCAGGTAGGTAAACACATATTCTACAATACATGGATTAGTTCTGTTGGGGAATAAGAAACTTTCCTAAGGATTAACTGAACCAAATTTTCTATGCCAAACTTTTCTAAATGTGGCATTTCTAAGCTGTATTATGGTTATGCCTTAATAAAGAAACACCCTCTTAGCATTTGTTTTAAGGCCAAGACTGGACCTGAATTAAAGAGCCTGTTCCTTCAGGGTGCAGTATGCTGGAGCAGTAGCACAAGTCAACCTGAGGTCTTCTTGGAAAAGGTGGCACAGGCAGGGCATCATGATGAGGAGAAGGCACATGAACAGGATGGCTGTTCATGTGGATAAAACTCAGGAGAGGGTCTCTCTTCTGGTGCTTGTTCCTGGCATGGCTTTACCCTTTGTCCTGCAATCCACAGAAGGCCTGTAGGACACAGCACAGATACTGAGCCTTGGCTCCGATGAATGAGGGGAATAGGATACAGCCATTAGTTGGTCCTTAAAGGAGTTTATATGAACCATGAGCTATGGTAAAACTTCTTGTTTCTGAAGATGCTTTTTCAGCAGGTACGGGTGTGGGGAGGAATCGAGAGGAACAATTAAAAATTTTAATTTGTTTTTTAAAAAGTTGTTCCTCAATGGCTACCCTTTATTTCCCTTTTTGTTTATGTATTTCATTTTTGAATAATAGATGAGTTAGTTTAATTGTAGTTTGTCATTGGGGGTTTTATAGGAAATGCCATGCAAGACACAAACTTCTCAATTTGACAAATAGATAAAAGTTTTGGCTACATAACCAGGACAACAACTAGGACAACTTTTTGTTTTGCTCCCCCCCCCCATTTCAGAGAAAGTGGTTAATAAATATCTTCAGATAGCTTGAGTAGATTCATGTGTTGGAGTAAAGATAAAGCCTGAAAAAATATCACCACATATATAAACAATTAAAAAAAAATTTAGACCAAAGAAATTCATGATGTTACTTCCATTTGCCAAAGGTCATTAGGATGAAGACCTAAGGCATTAATTTCTCTCCAGATGATGGGGCCTAATGACTAGCAGTCAGAATAGAACCACATAGTTTGTTGAGTTTGTACCTGCAATAATTGAAAAGACATAAGTAAGCAGTTAGCATTATGATTCCTTTTGTGAGGAGACCAGAAAATTCTGTATGGGATCCAATGCACTGAATAAAAACTGGATGAATTCATCTATGAAGGAACCTTTAAAGAGAGGTAAATAATGATAACAAAAGGAGTCTAATTCATGAACAGTAGTGGGATGACTTGACGCATGTAGTGAGAGTCAGTTAGTAAATTGGAAGGTAGAAAGGGCAGCTAAAAGTTTTGCCTGCTTGATGGTGTTTGTCCCAAGGGTTGCAAGAGAGGGCTATCGTCCAGTACCATATAATAGTTTCTTTGCCTGATTTACTGACTGTAAAAATTGTTAGTGCCTGTAGAATTGGATGTGTATTTATGAGAGGAAAATATTTGTATAAGAAGTGATGAAATTCCATGTGGAGCAAAGTGAAAGGAAGTTAGTTCCAAAAATCAGCAAAAGTTACTTGTCATTCTTTTGAGGTCTGCAAAAGAAAGTTAAAATTATCTTGATTTATGGAAGAGTAAGTTGTATAGTCCTGGTTCACCCCTGTGGAATAAGAGTAATTAATTCTTGAGTTGGGGTAAAAATATGTTTTGTTTAAGTGTATTGGATAGAAATAACTATTTTAAAATTCTGTAAGGAAAAGAGAAGTATTAGAAATAACAGATAACTATAAGTGCCTGGAAAAAATTCTAATGCTCTAGCTACTAGTTGTAACTGTTGTAATGCAAGAGAAGTTAGAATGCAGGTGAATTTAAATCATATCTCCTTTATGAGAAGCAAAAAGTTGAGGAAAAGTAACATTTGGAATTCTGAGAATTCCTAGGGAAGGCTAATTGATAGTGCCTTACAATCTGTTGAAAAGAATTTAGTGGTTTTTTTTTTTTTTGAACAGATAATTGTAATTTGTGAGGTTTAATGAAAAAAGAAATAAGTGACAATATATTCAAGATAGTTGTATGGAACATTTAGTCAAATTTCATCTGGGTTAGTTATAAATAAAAGTTACTTTTGGTGAAGTTTATAAATATTTCAAAACATATTTATACCTTTAGTAAAGGGAGATTAATAAGATATTATCCATAAAGTGCAATATGACTGAGAACTATTGGAGACTGATCGCTGCCGGGTGAGAGAGAGTATGACTTACATATGATCACTAGATGGGCTGGCTAGACTCCAGTTGATGAATTTACATTGAAGGACATTTGGGTACAGATAATTGAATAGGATTTAACATGTATGGTGGAATACATGATGTCCGGTGGGGGGCACAGGGGAGGCATGGATCTGGGAGGGGATCTAAATTTGACTAAGAACTGTTGTATAAAATTACAAAAGCTCAATAAAAAAAAGTATTAGAGATTTTTGGGCTAATAAGTGATGGGTTCAAACCAAGTCCCCCAGGCAAAAGAAAAATTGTACAAGGAAGTAAAATGGAAAATAATTCTAACTGCTGAGAAAGAGCTGACCTTTTCATGTACCTTGCACAAGCTGGAAATCACCCGTAAAATCCCCCTTCCCGCTTCTGCTTTTTGGCTCAGTAGCCACTTGTGGTTTGTGGTTTTTGCCTTTCTAAGCAGCCTGTAAGCTGAGCTCGGGGCTTCTCCTCTCCGAGTGAGGCAGGAGCCCGTCTGCGCAAACGAATAAAGAATCCAAATGCTTGTTGCATCTCCTGGGATGAGGACTGAGTTATTGGGGTGCGGCCTCCCGTGAACGTTGGGTACCCCAGACTGGGGGGGGGGTCCAACATTTGGGGGCTCGTCCGGGATTCGGTTGCCCCCAGACCTATTTCCTCAGATCAGTAGGAGGTAAGGACAGACGTCTTGTGGTTTGTCTTGGTCTTAATGTCTGTCAGTCATTTCCTGTTCTGGGAACGTTCTGTCTGAACATTTGTGCCTGTACAGGACCTGTAAGTCTGTATTCTGGGAATCAGTGGGAGTGGCAGACATGCCCAGGGACCCCTGGTTCCAACACTCTGATCTTAGTGACCAGAGTGGTCTGGAGTGGGGAGGACAGCGTAGCTTTCCTCACCCCGGGAGAAGAAGGGAGATCGGCTTGGCTACTCCCCTCCCGGTCTATACTTTCAGTTTTGAGTCAAGAAGCACGCGCCGAGGATTCTTTGTTTTGTGTGTGTCTGTGTTTGTGCTCGGGGATCCTGAAAGTGAGAATGGTGGGTGCAGTGTGCGTTTGAGTGAAAGAAGGACCGGTCCACACGAATATGATTCAATGTGGTGTGTATGGTTGATGGTTGTGTTAATATCTTAATAAGGGGAGGTCTGGTTTTGTATTTTTCTCTACACTCTTTATTTTAAACCTTCCCTTCCTCCTTTTTCCTTCCTGTTGTTTTCGGCCTAAGTCTTCACGTGGGACCATTAAAAGCAAAGGAGCAATTGAGGTTTTCTGGCCAGGGCTACTCCCTGGTGTAAACCAAAGGCTCTTAGCCCTCTTGACGGACCCCGACTGCCCACACGGGTGGAGACAGGACCCCATATCTGTATTTCTCTCTCCTCTCCATCCCTCTCTCTAGCCACTGGAAAAAGCCCCGCAGGCACGGGTCGAGCAAGTAAGAGCCACAGGGCGCTTGCTGCCAAAAGACTCCCGTGAAAGGATAAGGGGGTCCCAGATGCGAATCTCAGATAAATTCACGTCCCCTGCAGAAGAAAAACTGGGCAACAATAGGTACTCATCCACAAGCACACTCACTGGTCACTATTATTTGGAGTGGCATCTTCATCTCTCTCTCTCTCTCTCTCACTCTCCTCTCCTCTCTTCTGTGACCTCCACCATGGGTCAATCACTAACTACCCCCTTAAGCTTAACTCTAGAATATTGGAAGGAGGTCGTGGAGCGGGCCCACAATTTATCAGTGGAGGTCCAAAAGAAGAAATGGCAAAGTCTCTGTTCCTCTGAGTGTCCCTCTTTTGAAAAGGGGTGGCCAAGGGATGGGACTTTTGACCTTGCTACTATCTTACAGGTTAAGGAATACATTTTCTACCCAGGACCACACGGACACCCGGACCAGGTGGCCTACATAGTCACCTGGGAAGACTTGGCCCGGAACCCCACATCTTGGGCACACCGTTCCTACCTCCTCGGAGAATCAGAGAAACTGATCAAGGACCCCATACCCCTTCTGCTCCCCCGAGTCTCACTTCCTCCCTCCTGCCCCTTCAGTCTTCCCCTAAGAAGAAGAAACAAAAGCCAGTCTTCCCCGAGGACCAAGCCTCCCTAACCCTCCTTGATCTTCCACCTCCCTATCCACCAGTGCAGGCACCTCCACCCCAGGAACCTCATCCCTCTCCTGATTCCACCGAACCCGACCAATCCCCCCCTCTATCTAGCAGACTCTACCTCAGGAGGGATAGAGGGGGCCCCTCTGATGGAACCTGGCTTTTCCCCTCTGAACTGTAGGAGATCAGATTCAGTACTGGCCTTTTTCAGCCTCTGACTTATATAATTGGAAGACTCATAACCCCTCTTTTTCTCAGGATCCTCAGGCTCTAACTGCTTTAATAGAGTCTATTCTCCTTACCCACCAACCCACCTGGGAGGATTGTCAACAACTCCTCCAGGCACTCCTAACCACAGAGGAGAGACAGTGAGTCATCCTAGAGGCCAGGAAAAACATCCCCGGGCAGGATGGAAGACCCACTATGCTCCCAAATGAAATAGATGAAGGATTTCCTCTGACCAGACCCAACTGGAACCACGAGACTATGGCCAGTAGGGAGCGTCTCCGTCTTTATTGCCAGACTCTGATAGCAGGTCTCAAAGGGGCCGGAAGGCGCCCAATTTGGCAAAGGTACGTGCTATAACCCAAGGGGAAAATGAAACCCCCGCTGGGTTCCTAGAGCACCTGATAGAGGGATATCGATGTACACCCCTTTTGACCCCATGGCCCAGGAGCGTCAGGCGGACCTTATTATGGCCTTTATAGGACAATCAGCTCCTGGCATTTGCGGTAAGCTCCAACGGCTAGAGGGCCTTCAGGGGTACTCCTTACAGGACTTAGTAAGAGAAGCTGAGAGAATCTATAACAGGTGAGAAACATTAGAGGAAAGAGAGGACAGAATCAGAAAAGAACAGGAAGCTAGAGAGGATGAGAGAGAAAAAGAGAAATAAAGAGTTAAGTCGAATTTTGGCCACAGTAGTTCAGGGAACAGGACCAGGTAGGGACCTGGGAGACAAAAGAAGGCCCAGAGTGGATAAAGACCAGTGTGCCTATTGCAAGGAGAGAGGATATTGGGCTCGAGAATGTCCGAAGAAGCTGAACAAACTTCAAAAGAAGACAACCCCAATCCTGACTCTAGGGGACTAGGGGAGTCGGGGCCGGGAGCTCTCCCCTGAGCCCAGGGTAACTTTAAAGATAGGGGGGCAATTGACTACCTTCATGGTAGACACAGGAGCTCAACACTCGGTCCTGACAACAACCGAGGGACCCATGAGTTCCAAAACAGCCTGGGTCCAAGGGGCCACCGGAGGAAAAACATACAGATGGACCACAGAAAGAAAAGTGGACCTCAGCACAGGACAGGTCTCCCACTCGTTCTTGCTGGTCCCCAACTGTCCATATCCCCTTCTTGGGAGAGATTTACTCTCTATGCTAGGAGCCCACATCCACTTCACTAGAAAGGGAGCTACTGTAAAAGGAAAAGATGGAGCTCCACTACAGGTATTAACCCTGCGGCTGGAAGATGAACATTGGTTATATGAGGGACTGATAACAGAAACTCCTGGTATATCTGATTGGCTAAGTAAAATCCCCTTGGCATGGGCCAAGACAGGAGGCCCAGGACTGGCCTGCAACCAGCCTCCAATAGTGGTCACATTAAAACCATCTGCTACTCCGGTTTCAATCAGACAATACCCTATGAGCAGAGAGGCCCGAGAGGGAATCAGACCCCATTTTCAAAGACTTTTACAAATAGGCATACTTCACCCCTGACAGTCCCCTTGGAACACCCCGCTGCTCCCCGTAAAGAAGCCAGGAACAAATGACTATCGACCAGTCCAAGACTTAAGAGAAGTCAATCAGAGGATAGAGGATATACACCCCACTGTTCCAAATCCTTACAATCTCCTGAGTACCTTGTCCCCAAGTCACAGGTGGTATACTGTACTTGACCTGAAGGATGCGTTCTTCTGCCTAAGGCTGAGCCTGGTTAGCCAGCCCATCTTCACTTTTGAATGGAAGGACCCTGAAGCTGAAATATCGGGACAACTAACCTGGACGCGACTTCCCCAAGGATTCAAGAACTCTCCTATTCTGTTTGATGAAGCTCTGCATCGTGACCTGGCTGACTTTCGGGTAAGAAACCCACAGATTATGCTCCTCCAGTATGTAGATGACCTCCTCTTAGCAGCCGAGACGGAAGCAAGCTGTTTGCAAGGTACGGAGGCCCTCCTATTGAGACTGGGGGAACTTGGATATCGGGCCTCGGCAAAGAAGGCCCAGATCTGCCTACAGCAGGTAAACTATTTGGGCTACTGGCTGGAGGGAGGACAATGATGGCTAACGGAAAGTAGAAAACAGGCGGTAGCCTCTATTCCCCCACCAACTTCAGCCAGAGGACTCAGAGAGTTCTTGGGAAGCGCAGGATTCTGTAGAATATGGATATCGGGTTTTGCCAAGATAGCGGCTCCTCTATACCCTTTAACAAAGAATGGGACCCCTTTTGCCTGGACAGAAGAACATCAGAGAGCATTTGGCAAAATAAAAAGAGCACTGCTAACGGCGCCAGTGTTAGGATTACCAGATTTGACAAAACCTTTCATCCTATATGTAGATGAAAATCAAGGGATGGCAAAAGGAGTTCTTACTCAAACTTTGGGACCCTGGAAAAGGCCAGGAGATTATCTTTCAAAGAAACTGGACAATGTGGCCGCTGGCTGGCCCCCATGCTTGAGAATCATGACGACAATAGCATCCCTGGTAAAAGACTAAGACAAACTTACTATGGGTCAGCCCCTGACTGTCATAACTCCACATGCGGTGGAGTCCATCATTAGACAGCCCCCTGATAGATGGCTGTCAAATGCCAGGGTGACCCATTACCAGGCACTACTATTAAATCCAGAAATGATCAAGTTTGGTAGCCTGCCACCTTAAACCCCGCCACGCTGCTACCAACCCCTGAGAAAGGCACTGAGATTCCCCATGACTGTCAGCAAATACTTGTGGAGATGCATGGGACTAGGGAAGACCTCACCGACCAGCCCCTAACAGATGCAGATGCCACCTGGTATACGGATGGGAGCAGCTTTCTGTGAGATGGTGAGCATAAGGTAGGGGTGGCGGTGGTTGATGGAAAAACGATAATTTGGGCTCAAGCCCTGCCAGCCGGAACATCGGCCCAACGGGCTGAATTAGAAGCCCTAACCCAGGCCCTAAAATTAGCAGAGGGCAAAAAGGTCAACATTTACACTGACTGCCGCTATGCGTTTGCCATGGCTCATGTACATGGAGAAATTTATCGGAGGTGGGGGCTCCTCACCTCAGCGGGCAAGGACATTAAAAGCAAAGAAACAATAGTGGCCCTTCTACAAGCTTTGTACTTACCTAAAAAGGTCAGCATTATTCATTGCCCTGGACATCAGCGAGACCAGGAGCCGATTGCTCAAGGCAATCAGATGGCAGATGAAACTTCCCATCAGGCAGCAGAAGGCACCTGCATTCTCTATACACATGTAGACCTTAAGGCTGAAATGGAGGCACAGGAAAAGGAGGGAGAAGCTCTTTTTACCTACACTGAACAAGACCTGGAACTTGTTCGGAAGCTTAATGCTACCCTGGATCCCAAAACCAAGATGTGGAGATATCAGAATTGAACCATACTGCCCCGGGAGGCAGCACTTGAGCTAATCTCCCAACTCCACCAGTGGACACATTTGGGACACAAGAAACTAAAAACACTACTAGAAAGAGAAGAACAATTCTATTACTTCCCGGACCTTAACCAGCTAGTTCAGAAGGTAGTAGGAGATTGTGTCTCATGTTCCCTGGTAAATGCTTCCAGATCAAAGGTCCCATCTGGCAAGAGAGAAAGAGGGACACAACCAGGGACTAATTGGGAAGTAGATTTCACTGAGGTTCTTCCAGGAAAGTATGGTTATAAATATCTCCTAGTGTTTATAGACACTTTCTCAGGGTGGGTTGAAGCTTTCCCCACCCAGAAGGAGACAGCCCAGACTGTGGTGAAGAAACTGATTGAAAACATCTTCCCTCGATTCAGACTACCTAAGGTAATTGGGTCTGATAATGGCCCAGCCTTCATCTCCCAGGTAAGTCAGGGAGTGGCCAAAGCACTGGGGATCAATTGGAAATTACATTGTGCTTATAGACCCCAAAGTTCAGGACAGGTAGAAAGGATGAATAGAACCATTAAAGAGACCTTAACCAAATTAGCTCTAGAGACTGACACTAAAGACTTGGTGCAGCTCCTACCTCTAGCCCTATTTTGGGCTAGAAATACTCCTGCTATGCACAGCCTAACCCCCTACGAAATCCTCTTCAGAGGACCGCCTCCTGTCCTCAATGTAACCTTGTCCCCCTTGCCCTCTTCTTTTGATAACCCCAGCCTGAAAACAAGACTCCGAGCCCTTCAGATCATCCAGAACCAGGTTTGGAGGCCCTTGGCTGCTGTCTACTGGCCTTGCCCTCTTCTTTTGATAACCCCAGCCTAAAAACAAGACTCCAAGCCCTCCAGATCATCCAGAACCAGGTTTGGAGGCCTTTGGCTGCTGTCTACCAGCCTGGGAGTCCACAAACGCCCCACTCCTACCAAATTGGAGACCAGGTGTATGTGAGAAGAGACAACGTAAGGACTCTTGAACCACAGTGGAAAGGACCCTACATGGTTCTCCTGACTACACCCACGGCCCTCAAAGTAGACGGGATTTCAGCCTGGATCCACGCTTCCCATGCCAAAAGAGCCCCGGCCCAGGAGGATGCTGGAAAATGGCATCTACACAAAACATCCAAACCCCTAAAAATAAGACTCTCCAGAGATACCTAATGATTCTACTTGGTTTTAGGTTAGTTCCCAGTCAAGGAAGCCCCCATCGCCCTATGCTGACCACCTGGCAGGTGATCAATCAAATGGGTATTGTAGTATTTGAAACCCACAAAATGGCACCCAAGGGCACTTGGTGGCCTATATTGTATCCAGATTTGTATAAATTAGCCTTAGGAGCACCAGCGCCCTGGGACATAGCAGACTTCACGGATCCTGATAAAATACCCAGCCCGGAAGCTTACCCCCTGTTTGGAGGGCCCCATTTAACATGGGGATGGTGTTGTGAAAAACAACGGACCATGTTACGTCTGTTAACCTTCTATGTCTGCCCAGGTAACCATCGAGATAAGCAGCTCAATTCCCAATGTGGAGAGAGGGACTACTTTTACTATAAAAACTGGGGATGCAAAACAACCAGGGACACCTGGTGGTCCCTGTCCTCATCCTGGGATTACATCACTGTAAAAGCAAATTATTCTCATAAGAGCCCAAATGCTCCTAATCAGGACTGTCAAGGTAAATGGTGCCACCCCCTCCGGATAGAATTTACAACAGCAGGAAAGAAGGCCACAGACTGGAACAAGGGACATTCTTGGGGAATTAGGATATACAAGGAGGGGACAGATCCTGGCCTCTTGTTTACTATTAAAAGAGACACCTCCTCCTATTCAATAGCTATAGGCCCCAACCCCGTCTTACCTGTTCAGAATCCCATCCCCAGTCACCCGAATCCCCTGCCAGCTTTAATCTCCAACCCCCTTTCTGAAACTTCCCCTGCAAATATCCTGTTGAAACAGAATTCTAGCTCCCCAGGTCACAAGGTTTCACCCACGGGGGACTGACTGTTTAATCTAATCCAAGGAGCATATAAGGCCATTAGACAGACAGACCCCAACCTAACTGAATCCTGTTGGCTATGTTTAACAGCAGCACCCCCTTATTACGAGGGTGTAACAATCCAAGGGGCCTTCAATAATACCACTTCGGCCAACTTATGTCATAGAGAGACTCCTCACCCCTTAACCCTCACGGAAGTCTCAGGATCTGGGCTCTGCTTAGGAAACCCACCTCCAACTCATGCCCGCCTTTGCAACTCCACTATCTCTGTACCTTCAGGAGAAAGAAATTACTACCTTCTGACCCCGCAAGGGGCTTGGTGAACATGTAACTCTGGTTTAACTCCCTGTGTAGCTAATATGGCCCTCAGAACCTCTCAAGATTACTGTGTCATGATTAAGCTCCTGCCCCGAGTATTCTATCACCCCACAGAGTCTGTAGAACAGTTCTTTGAACAACAACCAAGAAGGTACAGAAGAGAGCTTGTGTCCCTAACTTTAGCAATACTTCTAGGAGTAGGGGTGGCTGCGGGAGTGGGAACTGGAACAGCAGCCTTAATACAAGGGCCACAATATTATGCAGATTTGCAGATGGCAGTTGATGAAGACATTAAGGCAATAGAACAGTCAATTACTCACTTAGAAAAATCTCTAACCTCCCTCTCAGAAGTGGTATTACAAAATAAAAGGAGACTAAATCTGCTTTTCCTCAAGAAAGGAGGGCTTTGTGCGGCTCTAAATAAAAAATGTTGTTTCGCTAGTGTCCACCCTAATAGGCCCCCTAGTTATTCTTCTCCTCCTTTTAACTTTCGGGCCATGCATCCTCAACAGATTGCTACAATTTATTAGGTACCAAATATCGGTGACTCAGGCCTTGGTCCTTACCCAACAATACCATGCTCTAAAAAGAACAGAAGACCTATAAGATTTTAGGATTAAAATCTCGCCATAAGAAAAGGGGGGAATGATGGATTCAAACCAAGTCCCCCAGGCAAAAGAAAAATTGTACAAGGAAGTAAAAAAATCTAACTGCCCAGAAAGAACATACCTTTTCATGCTCCTTGCACAAGTTGAAAATCACCCGAAACTTCCCCCTTCCCACTGCTGCCGGCCCCTTCCCACTGCTGCTGGTTTTGGTTTGTGGTTTTTGCCTTTAAAAATAGCCAGTAAGCTGAGTTCAGGGCTGATGCTGCTCCGAGTGAGGCAGGAGCCCGTCTGCGCAAACGAATAAAATCCTCTTGCTTGTTGCATCTCCTGGGTTGAGGACTGAGTTATTGGGGTGCGGCCTCCTGTGAACGTTGGCTACCCCAGACTGGGGGTCCAACATAAGGTGTATTGCCTTATTTGACCCAGTATTGGCAGAAGGTGGGGCTATTGATCATGTTTTGAGGGAGAATTTCAATTACAAACTAGGCATAGGTGCCTAATTATTGAAAATAGCACAGAAATGGCAAATCTTTAAAAAGGCAATTTAAAGAACCCAATAATAGTAATATGGTCATTATGATGGACAACAGCAGGAGAGTGAATTCCAGGTATAGTTATCAAACCCCTAGAAGATCACTTACAGCAGTCTGGTATTTTAAGTGCTGTGTAACATTTTCTAAAACCTAAATGGTCTTCCATAAACCTTAATTAGACATATATTCTGTTTTAAAAGCAAACATTGTAATAGCTCACAATATTAGATTAATAGCTCATTGGTTTAATTAGAATACAATCACTTTCACTAGAAAATTTAAGATTATATATGTCATCCTTAGGTCTCATCTTTACATATCTAAATACTTTACTCAAGCCTTCATAACGTACAACAACCTTTTTCAGTTCTCCTTTCCATTCCAGAAGTATCCACCCATCTTAATCTTCATAAATTTTTTTTACTAAAAATATTTCCAACCTTATGTCCTCCTAACATTTTTCTCTTATTTGTTATGTTAATACCACAAGATATATTAACATTAATAAATAAATCATGTTGTGAGAACTTTCTCCTTGTGGTACTGAACGATGTCTATCCTCTCATAAGTTTCTAATGACAAACCAATGTTTGAGTCCATCAAAGTGAACAATAAATCAATTATGCCAGTTAAGTTAAAGCCACAATATCTTAGTTAAATAAGTATTTGAGCAATATAATCTGAAACAGTAACAGCTGAGTGAACAAAACTTTTTTTTTTTTTGTCTTTTTGAGACAGGGTCTCCCTGTAGCCCCAGCTGTCCTGGAACTCACTATGTAGACCAGGCTGGCCTTGAAGCAAACAAAACTTTTATAGTCCAATTTGAATTACATAAGATTTAACCAATATATTTTTAAAGGTGTTCCCATAAGTTTGTGGGGATTTTTAAATTTTCTTATTACACCTATAGTGATAAATACATTCTCTATTATCCTAGAGCTAAGGAGGGAGCTGGCCTGCCTCTTTTAGCATCTTAGGGCAATCAAATGGGTGGCTCCACTTCTGTAGCAGGAGGGACTGAAACTTCCCATCCACGTGTATTGTCAATGGAAAAATAGAGCATCTTACGAGTTACTTTTATTATAAATGCCTTTATATCATGAGATAAGTAATAATAACTTCTTTTGGAGGTATTTTATCCCTTAGCTGTTCTCAAGGGCACAATGCCTTATTAATGGGGCAAGGGAGTTTCAAGGAGGAAAGATATTCTTTAAAAACAGGCCTGGAGATGCATGGCAGACAAAGCCTGCATAATCAGCCTCTGCAGCTTCCAGAGCCCAACACCCTAATTATCTAAGAGAGTTTCCTCTACTTTCTTATGCCCCAGGGAAGGGAGTTCCATGGAAGGCAGGGCCATTAGGTGGAAGTGGTGCTCGAGGTTTTCTCACTTGGTAAGTGAGTATATCTACTTTAATTTGGTTCCCAAGAGTTAAATGTTTCCATTGAAACTCTTTCCTCTCTCTCTCTCTCTCTCTCTCTCTCTCTCTCTCTCTCTAGATACCATGGGCCAAACTCAGGCTCTTTTTTTCTGCCCTGGACAAGCTGCCCTGGAACTCATTATGTGGACCAGACTGGCCTCCATCCACCTGCCTCTCTGCCTCCCTAGTGCTGGGGTTAAGGGCATGAGCCACCATGCCTACGCCTACCATTTCTTTTTCTTTCTTTAAAAAAATTTTTTTTTATTATTTTTATTTTATGTGTATGCGTGTATTGCCTGCATGTATGTGAGTGCACCAGTGTCGTGCAATGTCACGGAGGTCAGAAAAGGGCGTCAGATGCCCTAGAACTGGAGTTACGGACAGTTGTTAGCTGCCATGTGGGTGCTGGGATTCGAACTCGGGTCTTCTGCAAGAACAACTAGTGTTCTTAACCCTGAGCCATCTCTCCAGCCCCCATTTCTTTCTTTTATTTGTCTTTTTGAGATAGGGACATAGGGTCTCCCTGTAGTCTCAGCTGGCCTGGAACTCACTATTTAGACCAGACTGGCCTTGAACTCACAGAGATCCCTGCCTCCCAAGTGCTGGGATCGAAGGTGTGCACCACCACGCCTGGCTATGCCTACCGTTTCTAAGCAGTAACTTGTTAGGTAACCAGTTTTCCCCCCAAGATTCTGAGTCACATGTCCCATGGATGGGATACCAGGGAAAATATTCCCAAATAACTTTTATTTTATTTATTTATTTATTTATTTATTTATGTCTTTTTGAGACAGGGTCTCCCTATAGCCCCAGCTGTCCTGGAACTCACTATGTAGACCAGGCTGGTCTTGAATTTACAGAGATCCGCCTGCCTCTGCCTCCCAAGTGCTGGGATTAAAGGCGTGGACTACCATGCCCGGCACAGAAAACCATTTAAAAGTTCACAGATTTGCTTTGATGACTCTTTAGTTCTAATTCTTTTAAGTAAACTCGTTAATTGTCATACAAGTGCACAAGATACAGGAGCTAAAGAGAGGCCCCCAAAAGAAGATGAAAGGTGAAAAGAAAGTGGAAGGAGCTCAGATCCTCACAGTTCCGTTGGTAAAGGAAATGAAAGCAAAGCTCAGTGAAGGATTTTCAGGTACCAAAAAAAACCCCTCTGGGCATTGTCAGCACTTACCCTTGTGTTCACTGGGAATGTCCCATAATTCCCTTTTCCCCTGTGTCTTTTCCAGGCGCAGATCCGGGAGTTAGTGCTTGATGTTATACAGCTTACAATGTTTAACTGGGGTGTCCCATAATTCACTTTTTTCTTGGGACATCTCTGGCCATTGATCTGTGAGTTCAGAGTGGAAAACCTCATCCTCACACAGGGCAACAAAACGCAGCCTTTCTAACCCACATTATGATGATGTTTAAGAAAGAACAGCCTATTAACATTCGTTTTAAGGCCTGGCCTAAAGTGAAAAAAAAGAAAAAAAAATTGTCTCTAATTGAAAGTGTCAGTATAAGAAAGATGATACTTAAGGTTTTCATTGTTTGCCTCCATTTACAGACACAGGCTAACTAATTGTGGGTATAAACTCTCAAGCATCTGAATCGAAACTCTATGAACCTGTTCCTTCAGACCTCTCTCAGAACTGTGCCTTGAGCAAGGACTTTGCTCATTCTTTATTGAAATATCTCCAGCATGAAAAGGGAAAGTAGAAGTAAGACACCCTTATCAGAGAATTTTGACCTTTGATCCCTAGACCTAGAAGACCACACACAGATCTTCAAAATTTCTCTCATTGCTTTCAAATGAGATAAGCAGTGCTATTTGCGCTGTTTCTTATGTAAAACATCAACATGCACATTTATGCATTATCTTGGGTGGAAGGCCAGGAAGGGTCTTGAAGGATTAAGGCCATATGCCCAAGCCACAACAGGAAGACTTGACTGTGAATTTGTTGTAGGTTAAAGTTGTTAGTCTAGATTATGTCAATATTATAAAAGTCATTCCTACAGGTGAATATTTTTCCAAATACATAAATTCCAGTATATGAAAGAGATGTTCTTATAATTTTCTTTGCCCTTTCTGCCTAAACATGTACAGAAATAGTTCCAAATAGTCATAATATTGTCACTATGGGTCCTTTTGAAAAACTCTAAAACAGGGCTGGAGAGATGGCTCAGTGGTTAAGAGTACTGGTTGCTCTTGCAGAGGACCTGGGTTTGATTCCCAGCACCCACATGGCAGCTAACAACCATCTGTAACTCCAGTTCCAGGGGATCTGACACCCTCCTCTGACCCCTGTGGGCATTGCCCCACACAGGTATACCTGCCTACGTGCAAGCAATACACTCATATATACATAAAATAAAACAAAATCTTTCTGAAGCAACCTAATTATAAGGCTAGTAAAGAAGAAACAATTTGAAAGACAAATGTTTTTTATATAAGACAAGAAAGGAGATGAGGGACTTTTTGGAGGAGAAGGGGGAACAGTTGGAGGGAGGAAAGGGGATAAGGGAGAGTGACGGGGAAAAATGTAAGATGAATGGTATGCAAGTGTGAAAATGATGGACAGAGAAGCTTATTTTGTTACTTACTAAAAGGATGAACATTGAGAAAAGTAGTGTCAAGGAAGACAGTAAAGGAAATGGACTTAAAGGTCACCTAGAATTCTTTAGAGGGTGATTATGTTTGTAGCAATTAAGTGCCAAGGAAATTGGCAGCGACATTCATGCTGGTTTTGAACTAAAGGCTAAGGGGCTGGCATTTGTAAGGGGCTGGCATTTGAATTTTCCTGGTTAAATACACCAGGGAATTCTTCATAGCTGGGGCAGATGTGGGAGGAGGAGAAAGAGCTACTCTATATTTTTTGTTTGTCATTTGCCACTAAGAAAGTTCTAGAAATGAATTCCTTTTATATTTTTATGTAAACTCCACTCTAATTACTTGCACCAAAAATCTGAAATTCCCTGGAGAAAAGCATTAAATAAATATTGGGTTGTGAGAGTTAGTTTTTATTCTGGAAGTAAAGCTTGATTCATTGTGCAGTTTTTCATAAGCTTACCATCTGCTTTTATTTTCTATTTACTCCCATCATTTGTAGACCAAAGGTAAGGAAATCCTAGCATTATCAATTAACTAGACTATTTTGCTAACTCATCTTTATTTTTCTAACAGCCGATCTTTTATTTATTTATTTATATTATTTTTTCATACCTCTGTGTGTGGTGTATGTGTATATGTGCACAAGT
>NW_008353021.1:288426-289375 GCF_000622305.1 Nannospalax galili
TATGTGCACAAGTGTGCACAGCTATATTTGTCTGCATGTGCATATGTGGAGACCATAGGTCAGCATGGTATTGTTTATTCTTCTATCACCTTACTGAGACAGGATCTCTCACTAAACCTGGAGCTCACTGATTGGCTAGACTGGCTGGCCAGTGAGCCCCAGGGTTCCTTCTGTCTTTATAGACCCATACTGCCATGCCCAGCTTTTCAAATGGGTGTTGGGAATCTGAACTCAGATCTTCAGGCTTGCACAACAGGCACTTGACACACTGAACCATCCCCCCAGGCCCAAATCCTTTGTTTATATAACAGTTCAGATTGAATCTGCTAAATGCAGGGAGTATTTATTATATCAATGCTTATGATCCATGTCATCGCACAGCCACAACAGTGGGTTATAATGTGAAAATGATAATTAAGCATTATGATATTAACCTCAGGCAAAGATTCTTTCACTAATTAGCACTTATGCCTAGCCCATCTATCAGGTCAATGTCTTTGTCAAGCAAGAAATATAATGTCTGCAAAACACAAATAGATTATAATTGAATTTGCAAACTTGAATGATTTCAATATCAAAGGATATGGTGAAACCCTTGGAGAAATCGAGAAAGCGCTAGGAATTTTTAAAATTTGTGTTTCATGTGTATGAGTGTTATGCCTACATATAGGTATGTAAGTGCACCCATGTTGTGCAATGCTTGCAGAGGCCGGAAGAAGGTGTTGGATCCCTTGGAACTGGAGTTACAGACTATTGTTAGCCACTATGTGGGTGTTGGGGTTTGAACCCAGGTTTTCTGTAAGAGTAACCAGTGCTCTTAACCACTAACCCATCTCTCTAGATCCCGCTAGAATGTTTTATAAAACTCTAAAACTTGATTGTGAAGGAAAAACTGACATGAACTCTCACAAAATTTTGCTAGTAGAATTGTGTAAAAAAAAAAAAAAAA
>NW_008353021.1:289545-292799 GCF_000622305.1 Nannospalax galili
GTTGTAGGAATTAGAACAGAACTGTAATTCTAAACTAATTTTTAAGCATAAAGTAAATTATTTCATGGACTGGTAAGATGGCTCAGTGACAAAAGTATCTGGCAGTCTGGAGCTCACTGAAAGTTGTCCTGACTTCCATGATATTCTCTCTCTCTGTCTCTCTCTCTCTCTCTCTCTCTCTCTCACACACACACACACAAACACAAACACACACAATAATAATAAATAATAAGTAAAATAGAAAAATTATTTCATGATTTGTAGTTTCCTTCTATGATTTTTTAAAAATTTATTTTATGTATGTGAGTGTTTTGTGTGCATGTGTGTAAGCTCACCAAATGTGAGCAGTGCTGGTGGAGGCCAGAAGAGGGCACCGGAGCCCTGAAACTGGAGTTAAGGACAGTCCTTAGCCACCATTGGTGTGCTGGTAACCAAACCCAGGTCCTCTACAAGAGCAGCCAGTACTCTTTACCACTGAGTCATCTCTCCTGCCCCTCCTTTCTACTCCTTTCTGTAATTTTTAATTAGAAATTTTATTTTGTAGTCTTTAGCTTCCCTTCTTAATATTATTTTTTCCTATAAAATATCTTGCCATCATTTAACATGAACTAATATTGTTCTTTGAAGCAGATTTAATTTTCCTTTTATGAATTATCTCAAATAATGAAAACATCCTGAACTGATACTTCTCATTTTGGTAATTTTCTAAAGTCTTGAATATAAATGTTCATTTCAAGACAAGAACCCTACAGACATTTCTTAATTACAAATACCGAGTTGACATCTGTGTCAGTGAACTTTTTGTTGCTGTGATATAACACCTGAGCTGAATGATTTACGGGAGGAAAGATTTCTTTTGATTCTGATTTTCATCTGTTGCTTGAAGGCTTTAAGAGAGGCAGAAATATTATGGAGAAAGGGCATGGCTAAGGAAAGCTGCTCACTTTGTGGCAGTAGGTAAACAGAACGAGAGCCAGAAAAAGGGGAGCTTTCACGACATACCCACAGTAACTTACCTCCTCCAATCAAGCTCTACCTCATAAGAACCCATTTGGCTATGAACTTGCAGGATAGTTAGGACTGAGGCCAATCAGAGGAAAATGGCCATTTTAAAAGGGCTGCTTCTTGCTTCAGGCCCCTCTCTGGACTTTTTGCAACAGTCCTATTTACTAATGATAGAGACAATTGCTGGTTTCAATCACTAATGTCCTAACATCCTTGTGTCCTAACACCCTATGGAGGGTACCCTGAGCAATTCTAATGAGGGATAAGGGGATAGAGTTAGGAAAGGGGAGGGCCCCAATATCTTCTAAAAGGCCCAAACCAGAGCACCCTGGGGGTGGGTGTGTCTCAGCTCTGGGCACCCCTTGTCAATGGAAGCTGTCACTCTGCAGCAAACTTTGTCTTTTTACTCTTTCTCTCTCTGGCTAATGTTTTCCTATTTTCTGTGCCCCAGATTCCCTCAGGTCTGACCTCCTCCACTCTCTGGCACAAGATCTTGTGCGTTTCCCTCCTGGCCAGATCTGCTCTGCGATTGCCATGGTAGCGGTTTCCCAGCTCTCTCTCTCCCTCTCTGTCTCCCCTTCCCCTTCCCTGTCTGCCCATCTTCTTTCTCCTACTAGTTTCCAATGCTGCATTGATCGCCTATTGTCGCTGACCTGTCAAGCGGTGCTTGTGGTCCCCTGCTCCTGCCTGCCCCTTTTCCTGTACTTGGGTTTTCTGCCTTTCCCAGACATCCAATTCATCCAACTGCTAAACAGAACAGCCTCAGATGATCCCTAGAGGACCACCCCTCACCCTATAACCCCACAACAAGCTCATCAGTTGATAGTGCTTTTAATAGTGACACCATCTGGGAACCAAACACATGAGCCTTTGGGATCATTTTATATCCAAAGCATAACAACATTTTCCTTTAAATATTTTAGAATCACAGTAGAGTGTTGGAATCTTAGCATTTGTTATGACCTTGAAGATTGTCCCCGGCAAGCTCTCTTATTTTCTAATTGCAGAAACTGAACTTCCAGCCTGGTTTCCACATTGGCTCTCTAGAACATGGATTCTCTTCTCCCATATGCTTGTCCCTTTTCTGAGCTGCATGTTTGATCTCATCTAAACAGAGTTCTGTCTAAATTATCTCCCACTCTCTCTTCCACCATTCCTTCATTACCATCTCTTTAAGATGATTTTCAAAGAGTTTCTTTGCAGGAAGCATCCTGTCCTTTCCTATCACTCCAGTTCCTGGCCTGCCTTCACACAGACTTCTTCCATTTCTCCTCTCAAATGTCTCTCTCCTCACATCTGTCATCAGGAGTAAAGGTTTCTCAAGCCCAGAATAAGCTCATCTCAAGACCCCTTACTTTTATCATATCTTATCTCTATACAGGTTAGGACTTGGGATTTATCTTTGAACTCACCACAAAAGGCCCGTTTTCTGTTATTGTTATTTGTTTCTTTGTTTTCTGAGACAGAGTCTTACTATGTACGACTTGGAACTCAGGCTGGCTTGGAACTCACTATGTCAGCCAGGCTGGCCTTGAATTACAGCAGTAGCCCTGATTTAGATTATTAAGTTTTGGAGTTTCAGGGGTGTAACACCACAGTTTGCAGGAAAGCCTGTTTTGGCGCTGTGAGAGGAGTGCAGCTACTCAAATACTGTTCTTTGAGACAGAGTCTTACTATGTAGCCCCAGCTGTCCTATGACTTATTATGTAGACCATCCAGACTGACCTAGATCTCACAGTGATCCACCTGTCTCTGCCTCCCAGATGCTGGGATTGAAGGCGTGGGTCACTATGCCTTGCTTTCGTATACTCTTAATGTAAGAATGGTCTTCCTCTTTCAGGGAAGGTGAGGAAGGATACACTTGCAGCAGTGGTGGATTCCACGGAGCCAGGTCAGCTGAAGTAAGTCTGGTAATCAACAGGGTGACACATGTTACTGCCAAATTATCCTCACGTCCAGGCCCAACTTTATCTCAGACAAAAGGCTAAGTGGAAATCTGATCATGTAATTATTCATTCATCCTCTGTTCATTCATTCATTCATTCGCTTATTCAATAAATAGAGAACACCTATTCTGAGCCCTACTTTGACCTGGGTGTATGATATACAATGTCTATATGAAAAAGCAGTCAGCATACTATGATTAGAACAAGTAAACACTCATTAAAATTTTTTAAAAATTACATTTATTTCATTTGTTTGAAATGGTGTGTGTGTGTGTGTGTGTGTGTGTGTGTGTGTGTGTGTGT
>NW_008353021.1:292883-295189 GCF_000622305.1 Nannospalax galili
ACCATGGCACGCATGTGGAGGTCAGGACAACTTGAGGAAAGTTGGTTCTCTTCCTCTACCACGTGGGTCTAGTCGATTGAACTCAGTTTGTCAGACTTCGTAGCAGGCATTTTTACCCACTGAGTTATATTGTGAACCCCTCAATATTTATTGTGGTAATAGGATTGAATGCAGGATGCTGGGCAAATCCTGAGCCAGATCCTACACTGTTGGTCAGGGAGGTTACCCTGGACAGCAGCATGAATGCAGAGACCTGAGGAGCAATGATGTATTACCATGGCAAAGAGACGGGGCAGGAATGTTCCAGATCCATGGCAGAAGAGTGTGTCGTATTGGGAAATGATGACGCAAACCAGATCATTGGCTTTTAAATATCATGACATCAAAATCACCTGGAGGCTTGTTAAACAATAGCTGTGTTTAACAAGAGTGTCT
The DNA here is from genome assembly GCF_000622305.1 of Nannospalax galili. Lineage (NCBI taxonomy): Eukaryota > Metazoa > Chordata > Mammalia > Rodentia > Spalacidae > Nannospalax > Nannospalax galili. Next base: position 293,319 of record NW_008353021.1, read on the forward strand.
GATTCACAGATTTGTGAGAACCCTGAAGTTTGCACTTAGAGTTCTCAGGTTATGCTGATGCTGACAGTCCTGACACCAGATCTGAGAAACCTTGCATTAGCAAGAGCACAGTGAGTAAAGAGCTGGTTGGGTAGAGTTGGAGTGGACCGGGCGAAAGGACTCAATTATAAAAAGTCTTAAAAATGCATATTTTAAGATGCTTTTTAATAGGATGGGATGGTCACTCCTGGCACAGAAGAGGCAGTCTGGGTGAGGAGAATCAGAACGTGGGTGATAACATAGGATGAATATGCAAAGGTGCTCCTGTAAAAAGTCAACTCCCTCCTCAGCAGCTAGAGGTTGATCCCTAGTACCAAAGTTGGTCCACAGTCCAACATCAACCCATCACCCAGGACCCATTAGAAATTCATATTTTCATAAATAGAGCCATGAAGTCCAGTGTTCTGAGCCTTAGAAAGCCCTCCAGAATATTCTGGTGTACATGAAAGTTTGAGAAACCCTGCTTTAAGGCCTTACTTCCTTCATTAAGCATAGAATAAAATAAAAAAATAAATGAAATGATATCAGAATGAAAATCCTCATGGAATGACTTTGGGGTATGGATTTTCATAAAACAATAACATAAATTAACTAGATTATTTTCAGTGCCGTAGCTCATTGACAGCAAGATTTGTTAGGGTATAGAAGGAGACCACGCACAGCATGTCCTGGCTGTGAGTGTGGGTACATAATTGAAGATAACTCCAGGAAGGTGTGTGCTTTTGGTGTAGCTTTAGTGTGATGAAGGAAGTTGGTATTTTGTGGCCAATTAACACTTGTATTGCTTTTTTTGTTTTTGTTTTAAATTAGAGAAACCTTTGGAAGGTTTTTTAAGAGCCACTAGATGGCAGCATGGTGCCATTTGCCATGAAATCAGAAAAGTCTAAATTTAGAGGAAAATAAGCCCAAGAATTTGAAAAGAACGCTAGCTTTTCCTTTATATCCTTTGCATTCCTATGACATTCTATTTTTTAAGGCTTCTCTGTTAATTATGACACTCAAGTGAGTGGCAGAAAGCCAAAGGTTTAATTAAACCCACGGGGGCTTGGACTCAGGCAGAGAAGGGAGATGACCATGTGCAGGGCTTTACATAAATTCTTCCAACTAGTTCTCACAATATCCCCATGAGACAGGTGCTACAATATTCAATTTACATTGGAGGAAAAGTATAGTTGGATTCACTAATGCATTCAAGAGCACCTAACTGAATGGTAAACCTAAATTTGGAGCTCATGTTAGTTTAACTGGCTAATAAACTACACTTGCTAAATCCTTGGGGGAATATGCACTGCCATTAGGAGGTTTATTAACATCTTAGTCAAGTACATATGTTTCCAAATCCAAGATTTATAAGATAGGAATGACACAAAAGGTTTCAAAACAAATATTCTCTATATTTCAATGTAATATATACCATTGGCTTTATCTGTACATTAATCTTTATCTAGATTTATTAATTATGTCAGTTTAATAGGATTTGGAATTAACATTTCTAACTCCAATTTGATGTTGGGATTGTAACCACCTTTCTCTGACATTCATAGTTTAGGTATGGGGGTTGGAGAGATGGCTTAAGAGCACTGGCTACTGTTGCAGAGGACTTGGGTTCAGTTCCCAGAACCCATAGGGCAGCTAATAATCATCCTTAACTCCAGTTCTAGGGTATCTGACACCTCTGGTCTCCATGAGCATTGCACACATGTAGTGCAGTCACATACATGCAGGCAAACACTCATGCACATAAAATAAAGATAAATAAAATTTTAAAAATTAAGTGTGATTTTCTTACAGCTTACATCACTGTCTACTTGTCTTTGCACTTAAATATATAT
>NW_008353021.1:295269-296724 GCF_000622305.1 Nannospalax galili
TATATATATATATGTATGTATGAATGCCCCTAAATTTGAAATGATGAGATTCATGCTTCATTCAATTTCCTATATTGCCTTTACTGAGTTTTATTGAAAGCATTCAACTTAACTGTCTTAGAAGCAATGAATTCCCTTCCTTTTGCACTCATTTTTTCTAGCTGCATGTGTGTGAGCATTCCGCAAGGTCCTCTGCAAGCCTCTAGCATTCAAAATGCCCAGTTCGCCAGTCAGTCTGTTCTTCAGGGAGGACAGCATTCTGATTCATGCAGAGAGTCTGGCAAGAGAATTTCCACTGGGCAATGTGAGTCCAACACTAGATGAAACCACAAGGTATAAGCTATGGATGATATTAGCCTGTCTGACATGAAAAACAGTATTTGGCTGCTCTTTCTCCCCATTGGATTGTCTGAATCAATTACCATCTTGGCATCACACTGGCACAGCTCTCTGTTGGGAAAAATGCCGGTTTGAATGGTAGAATCTATAAGTATCATTTGATCTTTTTAAAGGAGAAAAACAATTACAGGAAATGATTAAGCATGCAAAGAAAAGATTTAAGGGACAGTTCTTCATCAAAGAAAGGAAGCGGCATGCGTCGGGTACTAGTTACGTCCCAGGTGCTGAGTCAAGGATTGCACATGTGTTATCTCAACCACTTTTTATGACAATTCAATAAATTAGGTAGTTTTATCCCCATTTTACCCATGAGGAGACTGAGTCTCAGAAAAGTTTCTATTAACTCACATGATAACACAGCCAGCAAGTGCAGAAAAATAGCAATGAGAGCATGTGGACTCAGATTAGGACAAAATTAATGCAAAACAATCATGATGAGCAACATATCAAAATTTTACACAAATATATAACCCCTAACAGCGCTGCAATGAACCACATTGGAGCAAAAAGAATTTCTCTGATGTGGCCGAAGTTTGTACTGAGGCAGGTGCATCAGCTGCTCCGCTCTTTGACAGTCTGTGAAGTACTCCAAAGTGCTTGCCCATATAGTTTTTTTTAACATTTATCAATACAAAATTATTGATTAGCTATAATGTTCCAATCACTTGTTTAGTTTTTGAGACAATAGTGAAAATGGATTTAATTCCCATGATCACAGAGCTTAGTGGAATACATTGTTCAAAGTAGAGAAGTGTTATGTAATACATGATTATGTAAGTAGCCACTTAAAAATCAGGTGACAACCTTTGAAAAATTTAACAGCCATAGTTTGAGGCCTATACTAATGTGGTCAGAGGGACTTAAAGGACAGTTGTTGCTCCTTGCCCTCCAAGGTTGACTAAGTCCCAGGGGACTATGGAACATCTCTCAAAATGTCTTGTAACTGTGGTGAGTTACCTTTCCTCTTGTTCAAGGAGGACATGGAGACCCAACAAGATGGACTTGAACCAGTGTCCAGTCTACAAAGAGGAGGGTCAACTTAGAGGAAACATCTCA
>NW_008353021.1:297266-298405 GCF_000622305.1 Nannospalax galili
GAGGGAACTGTCACTGATTCTAACCATTCCAACAGCTATCAAAATACCTAAAAGCAAATCCTGAATCCATCACTTGAGTCCAGCCTTGGAAGAAAAATGAGGAGGAACCCAATAGAGGGATGCCCTTGTCAAGAAATTCCAATGGACTCTCATATGAACATTTGAAAATTTCCCTGTTCTTTTTTTCTAGCCCTATCTAGAATTTGTAATGCTAATTACTCTTGCCTTTACTTCTCCTTCACATCTCCTATTCACAATTCAAGGACTTTCTTTCCCCCCTAGAGATGAGAGTAATGCAATTTGGGAGTCTTTTTGATATACCCACTGAAGGGGTACTCCAGTTGCCTCACTTGCATCCCCGTTCATCATGGAAGAATCCAGAGTGGTCTGCACCCCGATTCCCTATCTGTAAGTTGGGTAACCTCTTCAGATGGTGTGATAAGAACAGGTGGTAGGAATTCTCTAGGCAGTTAGGTTAAAAAGACTCCAAAGAAAGTAGCCAGTTTCTTGGCTAAAACTCACAATGTTCTTGGGCCTCTTAGCAACCTACTCTGTTCCAAAGGCCAAAAATTTCAAAAATATTTGGAAGGGTTTATCTAATCCTTAAAAGATTTTAGGGTTACCTCTTCAGAGGGGGGAATGTTAGAGTAGCTAAAAGCTCCATTAAAAAAAAAAGAAGAAGAAAGAGTATATGAAGTTGTCAGAAAAAAGTGATGGGGAGCTATGGGAAGAGTTGGAGGGGAGGGAGTGGGCATGGATTTGATCAAAACACCTTACATGCATGTATGAAATTCTCAATAAAGTATTTATTTAAAAAATTATTTATTTGCTTACTTTTATCATATGTGTATGAGGATTTAGATTGCATATAAGTGCTTCTGTGTGTGCAGTGCCTGTGGAGGCCAGAAGAAGGTACAGGATATCCTGGAACTGGAGTTAAGGATGATTGTTAGCTAGCATGTGGGTCCTGGGAACTGAACGCCAGTCCTCTGCAAGAGCTGCTGAGTCTCTTAACTGTTGAGCCATCGCTCCAGCCCCTGGTGGCAGACTTTGTAATTGCACCTGAATGGAGCCCAGTTTCTCAGCTGAATTTTTTTTTTTTAATTTTTAAAAATGATTTATTTAATAACAACATACTT
>NW_008353022.1:0-438 GCF_000622305.1 Nannospalax galili
GTAGAGCTATATTATATTTTTTGGTAATGAATGTTGTTTCTCCAGCTCCCAGCAATCTGGCCCAGTGAACTGGGCATCATATATTGCTTTTCTCATAACTAGTTCTCTCAGTAATGCCTGCCCCTCCTTTATAGTCCTCCAGCCCCTGCTAATCATGGTAGTCTCCCTTGGTGATAACCATGTATTTTCAATGCCTTCCACCAGCCACCCCATTAAGGACTGCACCCCCCTGCATTGGCCTAGGTTTAACAGCCTGTATGGCAATGACAGGTGGGTGGTTATATAACTCAGCTGTGAAGCTTCTGAAGGACTTTGACGTTATTTGCTCCCATGTCCCATACCCTCACAAGCCACATGGTGAGGGGCTCTTTGATTGCTTACTTGTAAGTTTTTGCTGGTTTTCATAGTTCCACTGTAGAGTATTTCCTAGCTACAGTA
>NW_008353023.1:0-3041 GCF_000622305.1 Nannospalax galili
TATTCATATTTTCCCATTTTGTGTGTGTATGTGTGTATTATTTACTTTACTGTTGCTGTGATAGAAACACTGGCCAAATTAATTTATAGAAGCAAGAGTTTATTTGAGCTTACGATTCCAGGGGAATTACAGTCTGTCATGGCAGGGAGGCATGGTGGCTGGAGGTGGCTGGAGCAGGAGCAGCAGAAGGGAAGCTCTCACATCATCATGCAGGCACAGGAAGCAAGAGATGACTGGAGGTCTGGCAAGGCTTAAGAAGTCACTAAGCCCAACCCCAGTCCTGTGCTTCTTCCTGGATAGCCACATCTTCTAAAATATCCCAAAACACCGCCATCATCTGGGGACAAAATGTCCAAATATTTTGGGTGACATTTTCATTCAAACCACCACATTCCACCTTCTGGCCCCCATTGGCTCATGATCATATAAAATGCAAAATACATTTAGTACAACTTTCAAAGTCCCCATAGTCATTATCAGTCTCAATACTATTCAAAAGTCCACAGTCCAAAGTGGATTTAGGTAAATATCTTAACTGTAAGCCTCTATAAAATCAAAAGACAAATTACATACTCCCAACATACAGTGGAACCGAATACATATTACCATTCCAAAAAGGTGGAATGGAGACATAGTAAGGAAATACTGGACCAATACAAGATGAAAAACCAGCAGGTCAAAAACCAAATTCAGCAGTTCCACATCCAACTTCTGGGAATTTACTTCCAAAAGGCTTAGATGGCTCAGCCTCTTTAGCTTTGCTGCATGCAACATACATCTCTCTCTTGTGCTGGTACCACTCCCTCTGTGCAGGTCTTCTTGGCAGATGCCTCCCAGCTCTGGCATCACAAATGTCTTGGGTTTTCCATTGGACCCAGAATTCACTTTCACAGCTTCACAGAACGGCCTACCAGGGCCTCTTCTAGGCAGGGGAACCTCTGCTTCTTCCTACCTGGCTTCCAATGTTCTCTGAAACCTCAGGGGAAGAACTGACAACCCTTCACTCTTCCATCTTTCATGCCTCTAAAGCCAGCACGAGGTGAGCAACACTGCCAAGACTGACTGCTAGTTTGAAATGGACCTCAGGCTGCTTTATCCGTTTTAGAAGCTCTTCTCTTCAGTGGTCCCTGAAGCATTTTCCTTTCACACGTTAGAGGCTTAACTGGATGTGGTCTTTCCCTGGAGGCACGCTCTCCATTGTTCAAGTTTGAATCTCTAGGCTCCTCCTTAATCACTTTAATCTCCTTATCAATGGGATCCTCTCAATCACATGCCAATGCTCCAATATTTATCTTCCTAAGGCTCTTTTTTAATCCATCCTGTACACTCTTTATTTCTTTCTGCCCCATTTGCTCTTTTTCCCTGCAAATCTGTATAATATTCACCATTAATAGCCATGCCACCATTTCTACATTAGGCTGTCATGAAATTTCTTCCACCAGTCAAATTATTCCATTGCTTTTCAACTTAGCCCCAGGCAATCATTTATGTCGAGGGCAGGGTCCAGCCAGACTCTTTGCCAAAATATCCCAAGTGCTGCTTAAGTCCTTATTTCCCTTGGAAACTACATTGTTCTCAGCACCGCTTTCTTCGAAGCCCCTACTAGAATGGCCTGTTAGGCTCCGCTTACAGTAATCAAGGATTTTCCTTGCCCAAACTTCCAAAGCGTTCCACAGTTTTCCAAAACCCCACATGTTCAGGTTCCGTTCCACAGTTTTCCAAAACCCCACATGATCAGGTTCTTCTCAGTCAACACCCAACTCCTGGTACCAATTACTGTACTAGTCATTTTTCTGTTCCTGGGATAGACACACTGACCAGAGCAATTTATAGAAAGAAGAGTTTATTTGAGCTTTCAATTCCAGGGGAATTATAGTCCATCATGGCAGGGAGCCATGGTGGCTGGAGGTGGTTGGACCAGCAGCAGCAGAAGCTAAGCTCTCACATCATCATGCAGTCACAGGAAGGAAGAGAACAACTGGAGACATGGAAAGGATAATAACTCTCTAAGCCAACCCCCAGTGACGTGCTTCTAAAACTTCCCCAAACAGCACCGTCATCTGGGTACAAAATGTCCAAATAGTTGGAGCATATAGGGGCCATTTTCACACAAACCACCACAGTAAGCGTTACTACTAGGTCTAGGGTTAGATTCAAGGTTAGGATTATATTTAGGGATAGGATTAACATTACAGTCAGGGCTATGTTCAGGGTTGGGGCTAGGGTTATGTTTGGAGTTAGGGTTAGATTAGGGTTAGGCCTGGATTAGGATTAGTGTTAGGGTTAGTGCTAGGGTTAGGGTTAGGGTTAGTGATAGGGTTAATGTTATGTTAATGTTTGGTAGTTAATTAAGTGTTAGGATTAGGTTTATGGTGAGTGGTAGAGTTAGGGCTAGGGTTATGTTTAGGGTTGTGCTAGGTTAGTGTTTCGCGTTAGGGCTAGGGTTAGAGTTAGGATTAGGGTTAAGGATAGGTTATGTTTAGGGTTGGGGTAGGTTCTGAAGTAGGATGAGGCTTATGGTTAGTGCTAGGATTAGTTTAAGGCTGAGGGCTAGGGCTAGGGTTAGGGTCAGGTTTTGGGTTAGAGTTAGAGCTATGGGTTAGGTCTAGAATTATGTGTGTGGTTAAGCTTCGGTTTATGGTTAAAGTTTTGGTTAGGTTTCAGGTTATTTCTATGGTACTTATTTATGTTTAGTTTTAGTAGTAGCGTTACATTTAGGGTAAGGTTTAGGTTTAGGTCTAGGGTTAGGTTTAGATTTAGGATTAGTGTTATGGAGAGGTTTAGGATTAACTTTAGGTTGTTACTGTAGTTAAAACGAAAGAACAGTAGCATTTCCCAATTCACAAATGTCTTTATGAGTTGCATGTAAATGGACTGTGGCCTCAATGTCAATCAGGTTGCTGAGAAAAATATGTGTCACATCTGTACTAAGTCCTTGCTTTCCCATAGAAAGCACAGTATGTTTTCTGGTAGTTTTTGGGTTAGGGTTAGCCACATGGTTAGTGCTAGGGTTAGGGTTAGTGTTAGGGTTAGGATTAGCG
>NW_008353023.1:5648-6035 GCF_000622305.1 Nannospalax galili
AGGTTTAAGTTTAGATTTAATGTTAGGTTTAGGTTTAGGTCTAGTGCTGTAGTTAGGTTTAGGTTTAGGTTTAGGTTTAGGTTTGGGTTTGCATTAGGGTTATGATTAGGGATAGCGTTAGGATAAATGTTAGGGCTAGGGTTACGTTTAGGTTTAGGCTTAGGTTTAAGGTTGGGGTAAGCTTTGGGCTTGGATAAGGATTAGGGCTAGAGATACGACTTTGATCAGAGATAGGATTATATTTAGGGTTAATATTAGGTTTATGGTTAGAGCTACAGTAGGTTTAGGTTTAGGTTCAGGTTAGGAATAGCATTAGTGTTAGGCCTAGCATTAGGCTTAGAGCTAGGGTCATGTATATGGTTAGGTTTATGTTACGGCTAGAGTTAG
>NW_008353023.1:6164-8226 GCF_000622305.1 Nannospalax galili
TTCACGTTTAGAATTAGGGTTAGATTAGAGTTAAGATTAAGTCAAAGTTTAATAGTAGGTTAGGGTTAAGGTTAGGTAGAAGATTAGTTTTAGGGTTATGATTAGGGTTGGGTTTCATGGTAGGTTTCTCGGTAGGACTAGGGTTAGGATTGAGTCTAGGTTATATATTGAAGTTTGGGATTAGCATTAGATTCAGGGGTAGGTTTTGGTTTAGCTTTATGTGTAGGTTTAAGCTTAGTTTTACAGTAATCCTGAGGGTTAGGGCAAGGTTTCATGTTAAGGTTTGGGTTTAAGGTACATATTTATAGTTAGTGTCAGGGTTTGGATAGGTTTGAGCTAAGGTTGATTTCAGGACTAGGTTTACATTTAGAGATAGATTTAGTTTTATGGCTATGGTTAGTTTATGGTTAGGGCTACAATTAGGTTTAGGTCCAGGTTTCGGTTTAGAATTACTGTTAGTGATACAGGTAGGTGTAGGGTTAGGTTGAGGGCTAGCGCTATACTTAAGGTTGGGCTTAGGTTTAAGTTTAGGGTTAGGTTAAGGGTTAAGGGTAGTGTTAGGGTAGGGTTAGGATTATATTCAAGGTTAGGCTTAGTTTTATTGTTAGGCGTAGGGGTAGGCCAAGGATTAGGGTTAAGATTTTCGTTAGGATCAGGTTGGGTCTACGGTATATAATTATGGTTAGTATTATGGTTCGCTTACAGTTTGGGTTAGCATTTGGAGTAGGGCTAGGGTTATGTTTAGGGATAGGGCTAAGTTTATGTTTAGGATTACATTTACTGTAAGAGTTAGGGTTAGTTTAGAGTCAGTGTTGGTGTTAGCTGTAGGTCTAGGCATAAGTTTAGGGTTATAATTAACATTAGGTGTAGGAGTAGGTTTAGGGTAAGGATTGGACTAGATCTACTGTTAGTGTTATCCTTGGGTTAAGAGGTTGGGCTAGGTTAGTGTTTGGGACTGAGGTAGGGCTAGGTTTAGAGTGAGGGTTAGGGCCAGGGTTATGTTTAAATTCAGGGTTAGGACAATCATAGTATTTTAGATAGGGTGTGGCTACATTTAGGCTTAGGTTTGTAGTCATGTTTAGGGTTAAGTTTAGGATTACATCTAGGGTTAGTTTCAGGTTTAATATAAGGTTTAGGGTTAGGATTAGGATTAGGTTTTTGTCTAGGGGCGGGTTTATGTTAGGATTTGAGTTCAGGATAGTGTTAGGGTTATGTTTAAGCTAAGGTCAGTGTTTAATATTATTATTATGGTTACAATACAGGTAGTGGTTAAGGTTAGATCTAGGGTTAGGTTTAGGGTTATGATTATGGTTAGGGTTAGGGCAGTGATTAGGGTTAGCATTAGGAGTAGTGGCATGTTTAGGGTTAGGTTTAGGCTTAGGGTTAGGTTTAGGACTAGAGTAAGGATTACGGCTAGGCTTAGCATTATGATCAGTGCTAGGATTATGTCTAGGGACAGTCTTGGTTTAAGGCTAGTGTTAGAGATAGCTATAGAGCTAGGGCTACAGTAGATTTAGCATTAAGGTTAGGTCTAGGGTAGTTTTAGGGTTATGATTATTTTTAGGTGTAGAGTTAGTGTTAGGTTCAGGGCTAGTGCTATGGTTAGGGTTAGACTTAGGTTTAGGTTTGGGTGTAAGGTTATGCTAAGGTTAGCATTAGGGCTATTGCTATATTTAGGGTTAAGGTTAGGTTTAGAGTTAGGTTTAGGTTTAGGGCTACATTAAGTAATAGGGCAGGGTTAGAATTATCATCTGGGCTAAGATTATCTTAGGGTTAGTGTTAGGTTTAGAGCTAGCTTCACACTAGGTTTAGGTTTGTGTTAGGGATACAGTTAGTGTTAGAATTAGGGCTAAGGTTATGCTTACAGTTATGGTCAAGCTAAGGTTACAGTTAGGGCTAGTATTAGGGTTAGGGCTATGGTTATTTTTAGGATTAGGGCAAAGTTACGTGTTTGGATTATCATTAGAGTCCTGGGTCTTAAAATCTACCCGATTTCTTTGTGTTTTTTAATTACTGGAATCACAGTATGCTTGCCTTGAGCCTGCTATTTATATTGGGGGGC
>NW_008353023.1:8659-13276 GCF_000622305.1 Nannospalax galili
CTTGGGCCTAGGTTGTAGATTGAGGGTTAGGTTTAAGGTTAGGTTTAGGGGTGGTTTTAGGACTAGGGCTACATATAGGGTTATGCTTAGTTTTACGGTTAGGCTTAGGGTTGGAGCAAGATTTAGGGTTAAGGGTTTGGTTATAGTTAATTTTGGTCTGCAGTATATATTTTGGCTTATTATTGGAGTTTGAGTCATGGTTAGGGTTACGGTTAGAATTAGGGCTAGGGGTATGTTAAGGGATAGATTTAGGTTTACAGTAAGGATTAGCTTTACAAATGGAGCTAGGGTTGCAGTTAGGGTTAGGTTTGAGATTAGGTTTACTTATAGGGTTAGGCTTAGGATTATGATAATATTAGGGTTGGGGTAGGTTTAGGGCTAGGGCTAGGGTCATGTTTATGGATATGGCTAGGGTTAGGATTAGGATTAGTTCAAAGTTTAATATTATGGTATGGTTAGGGCTTGGTCTAGGATTCGTATTAGGGTTATAGTTAGGCTTAGGTTTAAGGCTAGGTAATATATTGAATGTTGGGATTAGGGTTTAGGCTAAGGACAGGTTTAGAGCTATTGTTACGTGTATGTTTATGCTTAGTTTTAAGGTTTGTCTTATGGTGAGGGCAAGCATTTGTGTTAGCTTTAAGGCTTTGTTCATGTTCACACTGTTTAGGTTAAGGCTTAGGATTAGGTTTAGGGTAAGGTTTGGGAGTTTGGTTATGGGTAGATTTGGGTCTAAGTTATATATTGAGGGTTAGTATTAGGTTAAGGGTTAGGGGTAGATTTACGTTTAGAGTTACACGAAGGGTTAGTGTTAGTTTTAAGGTTAGGGCTAAAGTTAAGTTTAGGAATGGGGTTACGTGTAGGTTTTGGCTCAGTCTTAGGTATAGGCTTAAATTTAGGGTTAGAATTAGAGTTAGGGATAAGATTTAGGGGTAAGATTTAGGCTTATGTATATTGTTTTGTTTAGCACTAGGTTTAGGATTAGTATTAGGGTTAGGGCTAGGGCTAGGGCTAGGGCTAAGTGTAGCTTAGGTTTATTGGTAAGGCTAGTGTTAGTGTTTGCGATAAGTCAAAGGTCAATATTAGGGATAGAATTAGTGTTGATTGTAGGGTTTGGTTCAGGGTAGGATTACTGATAGAGCTAGGGTTAGGATTTAGTGTGGGTTAGGGTTAGGGCAGGGATTATGTTTAGGATTAGATTATGTTTAGGTTTAGACTTAGTTTTTTATGAGGGTTAGGGTTAAAGCTTGGCTTAGAGTTGGGGTTAAGACTGTGTTTAGGGTTGGCATGAGGCTAAGTGTTAGAATTATGCTAAATGTTAGGGTTAGGGTTAGGTTTATGGTTGCATCTAGGTTTATGATTTTGTTAGGATTAGGGTTAGGCTTAGGCATAGAGTTAGGGTGTGCATTTTGTTTAGGGTTAGGATTATGTTTAAGGTTAGGTTTAGGGTTAGGGAAAAGGCTAAGGATAACAGTAGGTCTAGGGTTAGGGTTAGTGCTAGGGTTAGGATTAGGTTTATAGCTAGAGCTAGTATGAAGTTTAGCATTTGTTCAAAAGTTAATATTAGGGCTAGGGTTAAGTTTATGGTTAGGCTTAAGGTTAGTTTTAGACCTTGGACTATGTTTAGGGTTAGAGTAGGTAGTATCATGAGGTTGAGGGTGGTGTCTAGCTTAATACTTAGGGTTAGTATTAGGCTTAGGTTCAGGCATAGGGTTAGGTCTAAGGCCACATGTAGGGTTAGGCCTAGGTTTAGGTTAGGGCTACGTTTAGGGTTAGGTTAGGTTGTAGGTTTTGTATTAAGATTAGGGTTCAGGTTGGGCCTAGGATTTTGTTTAGGGTTAGTATTAAGTTTAGACTCTGGGTTATGGTTAGGGCAAGGTTTACATGTAGGGTTCTCTTTAAGTTCAGGTTAAGATTTATGTTAAGTGCTAGGTTTATGGTAGGAGATAGGGCTAGGGTTATGTTTAGGGTTACGTTTTGGTTTAGAATAATTATTAGGGTTAAGGTTAGGGAGGGGTCAGGTTTAGAGCTAGGATTAGTTTTAGGGTTATGTTTAGGTTTAAGGTTAGGGAAAGTTTAAGGTTTCTGTTAGGGTTAGAGTTAAGTTTCAGTTTTGATTAGGGTTAGAATTAGGATTGGATCTAGGTTTATGTTTTTGTTAGGATTAGGGTTAGGCTTAGGGGTAGAGTTAGGGTGAGGATTTTGTTTAGGGTTAGAATTATGTTTAGGGTTAGGTTTAGAGTTAGGAAAAAGGCTAAGGATAACAGTAGGTCTAGGGTTATGTTTAGGGTTGGGGTTGGGATAGTTAAAGTTATTGTTAGGGCTAGGGTCATGGTTAGGTTTAGGGTGACAGGTATGTTTAGGGTTAGAATTACAGTTAGGGTTAGGTTTAGTGCTAGACTTAGGGTTAGGGTTAGGACTAGGGCTATGTTTAAGGTTAGTGATAGGTTAGGTTTTGGGATAGGGTTAGGGTTACAGCTAGGGCTACTGTTAGAGTTAACTGTAGGGTTAGGTTTACTTTGAGAATTAGGCTTAGATTTGGGGCTAAGTTAGGTTTTGGGCTAAAAGTTAGGTAGAAGGTTAGGGTTAGGGTTAGGGTTAGGGTTAGGGTTAGGTGCTAGGATTATGATTAGATTAAAGTTTAATATTAGTTTTATAATTAGTATTATGGTTAAGACTATGGTTAGGATTAGGTTTAGTGTTAGGGCTAAACCTAGGTGTAGGGTTAGGTTTGTAGCTAGGGCTAGTGTTAGGTTTAGTGTAAAATAGAGGGTTAATATTAGGATTACTCTTAGGTTTAGGGGTTAAGCCTAGGGTTAGTTTGAGGTTATTGTTACATTTAGGGCTTGGCTGTTGTCACCACAATCAATATTCAAACACAGTGATCAATGCCCACCCACAGTCTCCCAATGTGACATCACAATGGTCTACTGTGACATTACAATGCTACAATCTTCCAACGCTATGGACAAATGTGCCATTATATTGCTCCCATGTGCCATCTCAATATTACAATATCAATTCACAATGTTTCATTGTGCCATCATTCTGCCATCACAAGGCACCATTGTGTCATTCCTGTGATCCACTGTCGTCACGATGCTCAATATGCAAATACGGTGCTCAATGTCCCCTCACAATCCCCCAATGTGACATCACAATGCTCCAATGTGCCATCACAATCTTACATTAGGACTTCACAATGTTCCATTGGGCCATCCCAATGCGACACTGTGTCATGACAATGATCCATTGTGTTGTCACCTTGCTCAATATGCAACAACGGTGCTCAATGTCCCCTCACAATCCCCCAATGTGACATCACAATGCTCAAATGTGCCATCACAATCTTACATTAGGACTTCACAATGTTCCATTGGGCCATCCCAATGCGACACTGTGTCATGACAATGATCCATTGTGTTGTCACCTTGCTCAATATGCAACAACGGTGCTCAATGTCCCCTCACAATCCCCCAATGTGACATCACAATGCTCAAATGTGCCATCACAATCTTACATTAGGACTTCACAATGTTCCATTGGGCCATCCCAATGCGACACTGTGTCATGACAATGATCCATTGTGTTGTCACCTTGCTCAATATGCAACAACGGTGCTCAATGTCCCCTCACAATCCCCCAATGTGACATCACAATGCTCAAATGTGCCATCACAATCTTACATTAGGACTTCACAATGTTCCATTGGGCCATCCCAATGCGACACTGTGTCATGACAATGATCCATTGTGTTGTCACCTTGCTCAATATGCAACAACGGTGCTCAATGTCCCCTCACAATCCCCCAATGTGACATCACAATGCTCAAATGTGCCATCACAATCTTACATTAGGACTTCACAATGTTCCATTGGGCCATCCCAATGCGACACTGTGTCATGACAATGATCCATTGTGTTGTCACCTTGGTCAATAAGCAACAATGGTGCTCAATGTCCCCTCACAATCCCCCAATGTGACATCACAATGCTCAAATGTGCCATCACAATCTTACATTAGGACTTCACAATGTTCCATTGGGCCATCCCAATGCGACACTGTGTCATGACAATGATCCATTGTGTTGTCACCTTGCTCAATATGCAACAACGGTGCTCAATGTCCCCTCACAATCCCCCAATGTGACATCACAATGCTCAAATGTGCCATCACAATCTTACATTAGGACTTCACAATGTTCCATTGTGACATCACAATGCTCCAATGTGCCAACACTATGGCCCCATGTGCAACTATGTTGCTCCGATGTGCCATCACAATCTTACATTATGACTTCACAATGTTCCATTGTGCCATCACAATGCGACACTGTGTCATGACAATGATCCATTGTGTTGTCACCTTGCTCAATATGCAAAAACGGTGCTCAATGTCCCCTCACAATCCCCCAATGTGACATCACAATGTGCCATTGTGTCATTACAACAATCCATTTTTTCATCAATAAGCTCAATATGCAAACACGGTGCTCAATGTTCCCTCACAATACCCCAATGAGATATTAAAATGCTACAGTGTGACATCACAACAGTAAAAGGTGACATTACAATGCTTCAATGTGCAACACTTTAGCCCCACGTGCCATTATACTGCTCA
>NW_008353024.1:0-266 GCF_000622305.1 Nannospalax galili
GCTCAAAATATGGGGAATCGGAGCCTGATTCGTTGGCGGCTTTGCAGATGAGTGCAAGGTCTGTGAGAGTGTGGACACCCATGGCTGTTGCATAGCGTTTGGGCCGACATTAACCAGAAAGGCGGACAGTGGCCAGCAAGGGGCAGCAAGGGGTGGGTGGGCCACGGGGGGGTATGAGTGGGAGGTGCGTCGGAGCAGGTGGAATGTAGTTCCTTCCAGGGGTATCGGGGTGGTGGTGTCTCTGATTGCTGTGGCTTTGAAAGTGG
>NW_008353025.1:0-2471 GCF_000622305.1 Nannospalax galili
TTGTTCCTTTGAGTTCCATGTCCTGCATTTATCTCTAAGGGGTTCTCATTGTACTACTCTAGAAGACTATTGGTATTTGGTGGGGGTATGTTATTTTTGTTTTTCATGTTATTATTCTTTCTCTGTGATTTTTACTTGAGAATTTCTTTTGTTGTTTCTGATTCATGTGTGAGACTCAAGCCTTCAAGTTTAGGTCTCCTTCTTTTTGTGAACTTTATGTGTTTTATGGTTTCCTTTTTGGGCACAAGAGGCTGGTTCCTCTAAGCTTCCAGTTCTGTATTTGATTGTATATTGGAGTGGCCAGATTGCTTTTGTCTTCAGGAGTTCCCAGAGAGGCCTGAGTCAGATGAGTATCAGATGCTCTCAGGCTTTCTCTTAAGGTCTGGATCCCTCCAGGATAGATTTTGGCCTCAGGAATTTGGGTGTTGGACTGGCCTGGGAGCCAAGCCCAGGAAAGATAAGACGCTGGTCTAGGGCAACTGGTGGCCATGCCACCCAGAGATGCAAAAGAAGATGGGAGCGGGAAGTGGCCCCAAGTGCTCCTGGGGACTGCACTGAGGAACTGGGTTGGTCTGGATGCAAAGCATCAGGAAGCTGAGAGGTCAACCTCTATGATGATAGAGGCTGGAGGGTTGTGCAGCCCAGGGAAACAGAGGGATGTGAGAGCAGGATCAGGCCCAGAGGGCTCCTGGGGACCTCGAGAGGGAACTGGGTCCATCTGGTTGCAAGGGATCAGGAAGCAGTGGTGACCCCCACCCCGAGAGGTCAGCCCCGGCATTCAGGAAAGAGGCTGGCAGGCTGTGCAACCCAGGGAAACAGAGGGAAGTGAGGGTGGGATCAGGCCCAGAGGGCTCCTGGGAGACAGGCTGGCAGGTTGTGCAGCCCAGGGAAGCAGAGGGAGATGAGGGTGGGACCAGGCCCAGTCCTGGGGTCTGCGAGATCCAACTGGGTTGGTCTGGATGCAAAGGATCAGGAAGCACTGGTGGTTCCCCCGTGTCTGGGGTGCCAAGCACCCAGGCTAGAATGAGAGATGCGCAGTGGAGATGGGAGGGTGAGTGAGGCTGAGGCTGGCTGGGTCAAGACGCAGAGGGTGCGATCGACTTACCCAGGAGAGAGGCCAACGGGTTATGCAGGCCCAAGGAAACAGAGGGAGGCGAGGGTGGGGCTTTCTTTTTTTTTTTGCATCTGTTTGTGTGGGGTGTGTACCACAGTCTATGTGGAGGTCCAGGGACAACTTGTAGAGTTAGGACATTTTTGACTTTTAGCCAAAAAACTGGCTACTTCTCTTTGGAGTCTTTTTAGTCACACTATCCTCTGAAGAGGTTACCCAACTTGCAGACAGGGAATCAGGACAGCATACCACTCTGACTTCTTCCATGCTGAACAGGGATGCAGGATGAGGCAATTGGGGTACTCCTTCAATGGGTCTATCTAAAAGACTCCCAATTGCATAAGGGGAAAGAAAGTCCTTGACTGGTGAATAGGAGATGTGAAGGAGAAGTAAAGGCAAGAGTAGTTAGCATTACAAGTTCTAGACAGGGAACTAGAAAAAAAAGTCAGAACAGGGCAAATTTCAAATGTTCATATGAGCCCATTGGAATTTCTTGACAGGAGCTTCGAAAAGCATCCCTCTATTGGGTTCCTCCTCATTTTTCTCTTGTCTGCCAAGGCTGGACTCAAGAGTGATGGATTCAGGATTTGCTCTTGGGCACTTTGATAGCTGTTGGAGTGGTTAGAATCAGTGTCAGTTCCCTTTCAAAGGCTTCTAGATAGGATAAAACATATTTAGCCATCATTTTAGAACAGTAGCGGGTTGCCTCCCTTAGCTACAGGTGGGCAATACAGTATTGCAGACCAAGGTTTGAAGTCTTGCATCTGAGAAGAACTTTTTGATTAGAAACAAAATCACCAATGAGAAATAATTGTCTAACTTGTTTTTTTTTTGTTTTTTGTTTTTTTTTTTTGGTTTTTATTTTGGTCTTTTTGAGACAGGGTCTCCCTGTAGCTCGAGCTGTCCTGGAACTCATTATGTAGACCAGGCTGGCCTTGAATTCACAGAGATCCGCCTGCCTCTGCCTCCCAACTGCTGGGACTACAGGCGTGTGCCAACATGCCCGGCGACCTAAATAACTTTTTACATGGACTTAAGCCTAATGTCTAGGAAGTCTCTTGAGCTCTTAAAGAAATATACCCATCACTTTCCTCTTTGGTTATACTTTCCTTTCGGGTGTTTAAGACCATACAGTTGGCCCAAATAAATCAATTTTATTTTTACACTTAAGGTCGTTTGAGGATCTGTTCCTCAGAGGTCACATGGGCTTGGCAGGAGCCCCTCGCTCTTTTCTTTTACCAGATCCATCTATGTGAAGATAAGTCAAAGGTCCTGCTCGATGATGGCTGGATTCACTTGGAAGCATGGAGGAAATGTTTTCTCTGAGTTGACCCTACTCTTTGTAGACTGGACACTGGTT
>NW_008353026.1:0-119 GCF_000622305.1 Nannospalax galili
GAGAATGTGGTATGTTTACACAATGGAGTTCTATTCAGTGGTAAAGAAAGACGAAATCATGAAATTTTCAGATAAACGGATGGAACTAGAAACTATTATACTAAGTGAAGTAACACAGA
>NW_008353026.1:1758-2923 GCF_000622305.1 Nannospalax galili
GACCACATTAATATAGGCCTCAAACTATGGCTGTTAAACATCCAATAAGATTAGTTCCACCAGTCTGGTACTTTTAATTACCATGTGCTATGTAGATAAAGCTTGGGTAAAAAGCCAAATATTCTCATATAAACATTGACTAAATATGTATTGCGTTTCTTAAACTAGTTTAAACTATGATCTTAAAAATTTAAGATTATGTGCATATTATTTTTGTCTCATCCTTTATATATCATAACAAACCTACACAGGCCTTCATTACTTGCTTAGGCTTTCTCGTTTTTTTCTATTTTGGAAAATATCTCCATTCCCATATCCTTTTAACATCTTATACATTCTCATTTTCTTTTTTTAAATAATTTTGAGACAAATAAATTAACAAATAAATTTTCCATCTGTTGTGAGACTTCTTTTCCTGGGGATACTAAGCAATGTTTATTCCCTTTTGAGGTTGTAGTATCAAGCCAATGTTTGATTAAAGTTTTACTGGGGACTCAGTGAATTTACTTAGCTTACTTATTGAGATAACTGAGGGGTTGCTGAGGTGTATGAACAATGTTTACATTTAAAAACATGTTTACAAGAGTTAATCACAAAGAACCCTTTGAATATTTACAAATATTTGTATAATAACTTTTACTAGTGCCTTTGAGAGATAACAGTATCCCAGAGGCTGTTAATAACCACATTTTACAGAAAATTGCCTGTAAGCATACATATTTCATCAGGAATAAAATGTATCACTGTCAGATAAGCCATGAAGGATAAATGAAGTATTTAGTACTTGCATGGTTTTCTTTGGGTGTATATATGAATTGTTCTTCTGAATACATAATTAGAATTGGAGAATTTAGTGCTAATAGTGATTTAATATACATTTACTGTGTCTGAATGCCTTTTTTTTCCCATGTGACAACACTTTTTACTGCCTTTGTGTGTGTATGTGGTGCTGGAGATCCAACACAGGGAGATCTTGCACATGCTAGGCATGCTGTGTTTTACTACTAAGCTAATTTCCAGTCTCATGCTGTCTTTTATTTTTTAACTTTGCTTATTTTATTTGCTTGGCAATAATACATAACTACTTTTACCAAGTTAAATATTTTTACAGTTGATGCTGTTGGTTTTTTTTTGTGTGTGTGTGTATCTTATATCTTTGTGTCTT
>NW_008353027.1:0-208 GCF_000622305.1 Nannospalax galili
ATTAAAGGAGTAATAATTTTAAAAGAAGAGCTCAAATTATCCCTTTTTGCAAATGATATGATATTATACCTAAGGGATGCCAAAAATTCCACACACAAACTCCTAGAAATTATTAACACATTCAGTAAAGTGGTAGGTTACAAAATTAACCTACAAAAGTCTATATCCTTTCTATATACCAATGACAAGCAGTCAGAGAAAGAGCACA
>NW_008353027.1:492-1802 GCF_000622305.1 Nannospalax galili
GTGGAAGGCACAAAAGACCTTGGATAGCCAAAACAACCCTGAGCACTAAGAGCAATGCCAGGGGGATTACTATACAAGATTTCCAGCTATATTACAGAACTATAGTCATAAAAACAACATGGTACTGGCACAAAAATAGACCCATAGACCAATGGTACAAAAGTGAAGACCCAAATATGAGTAAATGCACTTCCAGCCACCTGATATTTGACAAAGGGGCCAAGAACATTCACTGGAGGAAAGACAGCATGGTCAGCAAATGGTGCTGGCAAAACTAGATCTCCACTTGTAGAAGCATGAAACTATCTTTCACCCTGCACAAAAGTCAATTCCAAATGGCTCAAAGTCCTCAATGTAAAGCCTGAAACTCTGAAACTATTAGAAAAAAAACTTTGGGAAAAACCTACAAGATATAGGTGTAGGAAAGTGTTTTCTAAACTTGACATCAATTGCTTAGGAAATAAGGGCAATAATTAACAAATGGGACCTCATTAAACTAAAAAGCTTCTATACATCAAAGGAGACAACCAAGGAAGCAAACAGAAAACCCACAGAATGGGAGAAAATCTTCACCAGCGACACATCAGAGAGAGGTTTAATAACCAGAATATACAATGAACTCAAAAAACAGAGGACCAAGACAAGAAGCAACCTAATTAAAAGATGGGCTAAGAAGCTGAACAGAGAGTTCTCAAAAGAAGAAGTAAAAATGGCTATGAAACATCTTAAAAGCTGTTCAACATCACTAATAATTAGGGAAATGCCAATTAAAACCACTTTTAAGATTTCACCCTACCTGAGTCAGACTGGCTAAGATCAAGAAAACAATGATTCCAAATGTTGGAGAGGATGTGGGGAAAGGGGAACACTCATCCACTGCTGGTGGGGCTGCAAACTGGTTCAACCCCTATGGAAAGCAGTGTGGAGAACTCATAAAAAACTACAAATGAACCTACCATTTGACCCAGTTATACCACTCTTTGGCATATACCCAAAGAACTCATCCTATTGCAGAGACACTTGTACATCCATGTTTGTTGCTGCTCTTTTCACAATAGCTAAGAGATGGAAGCAACCTAAGTGTCCCTCATTGGATGAGCGGATAATGGAAATGTGGTTCATTTATACAATGGAGTTTTACTCAGCATTAAAGAAAGATGAAATCATGAAATCTGCAGGGAAATGGATGGAACTAAACTATTACACTAAGTGAAGTAACACAGACTCAGAAAAAAAATCGATATATGTTCTTCCTCATATATGGATCCTAGAACCGGACTCTGATAAATAAGTATGCAACCAGACATAAC
>NW_008353027.1:2924-26662 GCF_000622305.1 Nannospalax galili
GGGAGTCTAGTCAAGCAGGGACTCATTTATTGCAGGTATTACAGAGCTTATAAAGGAACCTGGAAATACCCCCTCCTCCCCTCGAGGGTGTATCTTAAGGATGGTCACGTGCTGATCATGCACTCCTCAGCAGTGCGGAAGTATTCTTCAGACTTTCAAAGCAAGCCAGGCCGCACCCCCAGGAACTTCCTTTCAGACCTATGCAAGGTGGGGCCTTTAGATCCCCATGTATCCCCCTTTTTATTTTTATTTTAAGGCCAGACTGACTTTATTGCATGGGTTACCCACCTCATAGGTGGCTCCCTGAGGAGAGATGGCTATCTCCTTCCTCTAATCTTATGCATTTTTGCCTGCCTTAGGTTGTGTCACCTCTGATCAAGCCTTGCCCATCATTAGATCATGCACCTGGCCATGTGTATGTCCTCTCTTAGGAGTACTTGTCATGGGACATCTTACCGTCTTTGGTTAAAAATGCGTCATGATTAAGGGCAGCCGTGTGGGTAATGCCAGCCCGTGACAGTCTTAATCTCTGCCTAACTTGGTTAGCTAAGCGTGGGCACCCAGAGGGGCTCCTGGGGGAGTACATAATCATGAGGAAGTGGGCCATGGCAGTTCCAAGGGTCCTCTGTCTCCAAATTATCTGGTAAAGACACTTAAAGATAAGCATTATCAGGAGAAACAAAGCAAGTCATGGCGTAGGACAAGTTGAAATACTTCTGGGACCATGTACCTTTTAGCCAATCAGCCAGTTGTCAAAGAGGCTGACTGGCAATGAAGCCAAGGAACTGAGTTCTTTACCTCAGATGGATACAAATAAAGAGAGGAACTTTGTCTCATGAACTATTGGCCATGGACTGTCATGCTAGTCGGATCCTGGCCTACCCACTTAAGGTTTTTTGCAGGCACCCATATGGGGTTTGAATCTCCTGCAGGGTAGACACACCCAAAGCCTTGACTGATGGTTAGCAATGGATCTGGTCCTTTCCATTGCCTGGTAATGGGGTCCTTCCATCTTGCCCGTACCTCAGGTCTCTGCTCCTGTCGTCCCCAATGCTTCTGAAACCAGGATTCCAAATTATTTTTTTGAAAATTAAGAACATTAATAGTGAATAAGGCCATACCCAACTGTTGGTGGAGGCTTATTCCTCCTTTTTGTTTTTGTAATTGAATTTTCAGGTTTTGATGGCTACAAAGCACTGGAGAAAATGAGACTGAGCATGTTTAGACTTCTCTCCTTTATGAATGGTAGCCCAACAGGTGTGTGAGAATGTGTCGATGGACACGAAAACATACTTAAGCTTTCCAAAAGGAGCATAGTGTGTGACATCTGTTTGCCATAAGGAATTGGGCTTGAGTCCCCTGGGGTTTACCCCTGGCTGTTGCAGAGGCAGTACGTGTAGAAAGGGTTGACAAGACGTACAAGTATGTACAATCTTCTTTAGGTTCTTGATGGGAACTTCAGGAAACCTCTTATAAAGTCCTTGCCAATTTACATGAGTGAGGTTATGTAACCCCTGAGCTACATTTAGGCCTGCTGAAAGGACCTGGGTGGAAGCCACCTTGTTTGCCTCTGCATTGCCTTGGGATAAAAGCCCAGGCAATTCTCGGTGCCCCTAAGATGCTGTGAGAAGATAGGGGTTTCTCTCTCTCTAAGGAACGTATGAGTCTGAATCACCAAGGGAGTAATGGGGTTCCCATCCTACCTGATATGAGAACCTAATAGTCCTGGAAGAAGATTGACTACATACAGACTGTCAGAAAACAAAATCATGGGCTCACTTATCTTTGTTAGTGCTAAAGCAATAGCCATGAGTTCCTTGAATTGAGCTGAGCCATCACAAGTGTGTGCATACCTTTTTGGTTTCTGATCTGCCCCTGGGTATACTACCATTGCAGCTCCAAATCTGCCCCTGTCAGTGAAAACGTTATAGCCTTTTACTAACAGCTCCTTGACAAAGAGCCGGGGAGCATCCCAGCAGAGGGGAAAAAAGTAGGTCACCCATTTATGAGGGCCATAATGACAGTCCAAATTTTCCAGAAACCCTTCCAAGGCTATGGCCACTCAGTTATTATTTTTGAAGAGCCATTTAAAATCCCTAAGCTATAAGGGATAACAATTTTAAGGTCTATGCCATAATGTTTCAGAGCTACATCATGTCCTTTCTCAATGAAGTCAGCCAATTGATCCATGGGTGTATGAAGCCGTGGTACGCCTCCCAGAGAGGCATGCATCCATTGAAGGGGCTTCCTGTCCTGTGTAAGGACGGATGTCATCAGGGTCTTACTGGAGAGCAACCATAACTCAAGATCTTTACTAGGTGTGTACCAGGCAAATTGGGCTTGGTCCAAGGCATCCTGGACCTCATGTAAGATGTCCAGGCATTGAGGAGCCTGGTGAATTAGTTCTGAAGGCTCTTTCCCTACTAGCAACTGAAAACAGTGGTCTCAAAGTCTCAGTGGGAATAGGCATCCAGGCTCATAGCCAATTAATTTCTCCTATTAATTTTTGTAACTCTATCAGCGTTATGGTGTGCTTGACAGCCAGTTGTCGTTTTAAAGGACTTACTCCTTCCAAAGAGATTATGGTTCCCAGAATTTTAAATGGAGAAATAGTGTATATTTTATCAGCGGATACATGGAATCCACCTGTCTGTAGACATTTCTGAGTAACCTTATATAAATCTTTAATTGTTTGGGGCTTGGAGCTCCCAAGATTATATCATCCATATAAACGTAAACAGTGGCATGTGGCAGCAAGTAAGCAGGTCCCAAAAGGCTCTTCACATAGTTTTTGCAGAATGCTGGGCTATTGGCCATACCGTGGGGTAAAACAGTCCATTCATACCTCTCATCAGGCGTTTTAAAGTTGGTGGAAGGTACAGAGAAAACAAATTTTTCAGAATCCTTGGGTTGTAGAGCGATAGAAAAAAACCAATCTTTAATGTCTATAACTATAAGAAATAAATCTGAGAGAATATCAGGGATCCAAGGCAGTCCCCTTAAGGGTGTACCCACTAGGGTCATCCTAGCATTGACTTTATGCAAGTCTTGCAACATTCTCCATTTTCCAGAGTCTTTCTTAATAACAAAGACAGGTGTGTTCCATGGACATACAGAAGGCCAGATGTGGCCCAACCGTAATTGTTCCTGCACAATTTCCTCTAAAGCCTGTAGCTTTGTCTTAGGCAATGGCCACTGCTCTACCCATACCGGTGCCCCAGGGGACCACCAGATAGCCAGAACATGAGGGGCAGTGGCCCTTAGAATTGGGGGTGAATCTGATGCTCTTTTGTGGGGTCCCTCCTGTAATTGACATGGCGAGGCAACCCTTGCGTTGCTGACTCAGGAAGCCTATCAGACTCTTCAGGATACAAAAGGTCATCATAAAAGGCCTTGCTATTAGGGGTTATGGAGGCCTGTGCATCCCCCAAAATATCTTGTCCTATGAGGTTGGTAGATAACCCTGCTGCCACCAGGGGCCGCACCTCCCCTTTAGCTCCATCTGCATCCTGCCAGGTGAGCCATTCTTGAGTCTCTTCTGATGGGGGGTATCCTCTGACACCTAGGATTCAGGGCCCAGAAACTAGGTGCCATCGTGATGGAACCTCCTCCTTTCTAAGAATGGTCCTGTCAGCCCCCGTGTCCACTAGGCAGTGAAACCTCCTGCCATCTATTTCAAGATCCATACCAAGGATAATAGGGACTGTCCAATTCACCATAGGTTTATCTCCTCTCCTGATCCCTCCTTCAGGGCATTGTAAATGTAGCCGATCATGGGGAAGTCCTCCTTTTGTCAACGGAGCTGGAGGCTGCCCCCCACTTAGTTTAAAGGCTTTCCTTCAATATCAAATCTGGATTTACAATCCTTCTGCCAATGAAGCCCTTTGTGACACCGGGTACAGGGCATAGATGGGGGTCTTTTTGATACCCCACCTCCAGGCTTAGGCCTATTCTCTCACTGAGGGAATTTTTTTTTTTTTTTTAATATGGCCAGTCTGGCCACAGCCAAAACATGGGCCTTCTATCCCTCTAGGCCCCATTGTTACCTGCTGTCCCAGATTAAGTGAATTAAATGCCTGAGTTAAGACATGGTTCAGAGCCTCTGTTTGCATCTGTAATACAGCAGCCATGGCTTTGGTTTGCTCCCTCTGGGTTTCCATCTCCTTGGAGGCAATTATCCATTGTTCCATGGACCTGTTCTTAAGGCCAGCACAGACTATCTTGTGACCAGCATCCATTTCATCCCATACCAACAGTTTAGTGAATTGCTCCCTCAAATGGCCTGGGGGTAATTTTTTTTAAGCTCTTCTCCACTCTGTCTATAAACTCATAGAGGGTTTCATCAGGCTTTTGATTAATTCCTGCAAGGGGGATTCAGTAGGCCCCTCATCCAATTTTCTCCAAGCATTTAATCATATGACCCTGACCTGTTCTGTATGTGGAGCTGGAATGCCCAACTGTTGCTCCCCTGTGGCATAATGGTGACTTGAACCAGTCAACATCCCAAAAGTAATGGGGACCGGTGTGTTGGCACTTGCATTGCTCTCAGCTTGTATCCTGAATTCCTCCTTAAAGAAGGCATACCATTTAATATGTACAGGGCTAGGAAGGACTGCTTTGGCGAGGTCCAGCCAATCCTTTGTAGTACACTGTTGATGAGCCAAGCCTTGGAGGAGAGTATTTACCCAGGGTGATTCTGGGCCATCCTCAGCCATCACCTTTTTAAATTTCTTTAAATCCTCTGCCTCCCAGGGGTACCAGGGGTTGGAGTGCATGCCTCCTGGGTTTACATTAGTAGTATACGATTCCACCCGTGTCCTCACAGAAGCCTCCTGAGTGGGGCCAGAATCCTGGAAATGGGGACAGTTTTCATGGGTTTCAGGAAGCCCTGAAGCTGGTCAGGGCATGCCCGAGGTGCCCCTTGTTACTTTGGCCACTTTTGGTTTCACTTCTGTTGTTCTTCTGCATTCTTCCTCAAACCCTTCACATGATTCCCATGCCAGGGTTTCTGAAGTCTCGTCAGGAGGTGGCGCTGAGGGCTTAGGGCTCTCGGGCCAAAAGCATGCCTTTAAGGCTGAAATAATAGGGTAGAGCTCCAGCAGCAGATCAACCCCCAATTGAACCTCCCTTTGTCAAGCTAGACGTTCCACATGTTCCCATGTATCCCCAGTAAAAACATTAGCCCCAAGTAGCCAGGGAGTCAAATGAATCACCTCTGCCCAAACCTTTTGAGCTATGGGATCTGACAAATCCAATCCCCTGCTTTTAAGCATATCTCTCAGAGCTTTAAGCGCTGGGTCTTCAAACTCAAAAGTTGTGTTACCCATTTTTAGGGTCTTGCTTACCCCGAACTTCCTCTGATTGGCCCCAATCCATTTCCCTTCTTTCTTCCTTCTTTCTTTTTTTTCTTTTCACCTTCCTTCAAGTCCCATGTTGGGCACCAGTTGCCGGGGATTCAAACTAGCAGTCCCTGGGCAGTGAGGATTGTGGATAAGTAAGCACGCCATTAGCCAGCCCACACTGCACCCAATACCTGGGGCACTCAGACGCAATGGGGAATCTAGTCAGGCAGGGACCCATTTATTACAGGTATTACAAAGTTTATAAAGGCACCTGGAACTCCCCCCGCCCCCTCGAGGGTGTATCTTAAGCATGGTCACACACTAATCATGAACTCCTCAGCAGTGTGGAAGTATTCTTCAGACTTTCAAAGCAAGAAAGGCCATGCCTCCAGTAACTTCCTTTTGGACCTATGCAAGGAGGGACATTTAGGTCCCCACAAAATTTGACTAAATTTCCACTCAAAGGGAGGAAACTCAAGTGTGGTAATGCAAGCATAACCTAATACCCATGGCTGAAGTGGCCATAGATCTTGGATAAAACCACAAGACTGTCAAATCACTACATTAATGTGATTTCTTACTATGTGTAAAATATGTATCATTATATTTACAGACAAATATCTAGCCATCAGTCATCAAAGAAGCTCATTTTGTACCAGTCAGAGACTATTATCAAGTACCACAGATGGTCATAAACAGACATTGTCTATGAATTGCCCAAACCTAAGTGACGCATCAACAATATAACCTCTACACCTAAGGTTCATGGAACATAGAAGAGGGATAATGAAGAGGATACTAATGAATCTCTCAGTTCTCAATAATGAAGCTCTCTCATGCAATGGAGGACCAGGGATACAAAAGGTCACAAATAGCTGAAGTGTAGAGATCAAGCATCTGCTGGATTGGACAGGATCACTTTATTAAATTTCACCCACCCAAAACTCAGGGACCATTTCAGGAGAAAGGGCAGAAAAATTGTAAGATCCAGGGAAGAGGTGCATGACTATATGGAAACAGAATACCACAAGCTCTTGAGAATCTTCTCATTTGATTCTATGGCATTGGTGTCAGCATACACAAGTACAATGCAAACTCAGGCAGAAAATCACTCAGACTATAATGGGGGAAATCAACAGCAGACTGTAATCTTATCTGAGGGAATGTTGGCAACTGATTGCTGCTAGATGAGGAAGAGCTGACCTTACTAAAACAAGGGACATTAGATAGGCTGACTAGACTCAGTAGACAGACTTGCACTTGGGAATGGCTGGGGACACTGACAACCCAGTGGGCCTTAACAAGGATGACAGAGTATATGGGCTCCAGTGGGGGAGTTATGGGAGGGTGCCAGTGGGGATGGGAGTATAAAGATGAGTAAGATTGTTTGAGTTGTTCTGTATGGACACAAAAATTTCACCAAAAAAAGAAAAAAAAGACAAAATGTAATATTTGTTATTATTTTATTATTTGTTAAAGGGTAAAATTCTCACAGTTTTAAACACTATCATTTTTCCAATGCCAAATACTTTAGAAGTAAACATTTGCAAATAAAGCAAGGATGCTAGATTATCTATTGATCTTATTTTATATTCTCTTTTTTGAAACAACAGTTGTGTTGTCTGTTTTGGGGAGTCCTTATAAGATTTTATTACTGCCTTCCTGTTTACAAATATGCACTTTTGACCTCATTTCATACATCAGAGTACATATTTCTATATGCCAGGAAGTACTAGGTTGGGTCACAACTTCTCACAGCACAGCCATCTCCTCATATTACCCCATATTCTATCATCTTAACTTACAAATTACTGATATTGTTGTTCACTGAGTGTTTTATTGAGCTTTTTAAATTTCATACAATATTCCCCACTCACATGCAAACCCCTTCCCCCATCCATGCCCCCCAAACCATATGCATTCTGCCATACATGCTAAGTCCTATTCATTCAGGTGTTTTTGCCCAAAATACTTCAGTGTAAATGTGTCCAATGGAGTCTAATCAGCCTATTCAGTGGTTTTATGTAAGTCATACTCTTCCTCACCATGCAGCAACCAGTCTCAAATAGTTCTCAGTCTAGTTCTGATCTTCCATCTATTTCTCACTTCCCCTTTGGGCCCTTGTTTAATTGAGCTGATATGAGTCCCACATTGAATGCCACTGCTGCCACAGGCACACATGAGTAAGCCTCCTTTGGCCTGGAAACCTCCACATCATCCATTCATGAATCAGCCCTGGCTCTTGCAATCTTTCTGCCTCCCCTACAGCAATGGTCCCTGAGCTGTGAGTGGGCGAGGTTCCATATAAGAGTACCATCCTATACTCTATAGCTCTTATTCTTGAAAACTTGTCCAGTTGAGGCTTTCTGTGTATAACACACTTTGATGTACATGGAAGCTTCATTTGTGAGAGTTGAGGGGTGCATTAGCCTTCTCTCTACCCCTTATTCTGCTATGTTCCATGAGCCTCAGTTACAGGAATTGGACGGCAGATCTGTCTCCTAGTACCGGGCATCTCCCAGGTGTATGTTCTCTAGGCCTGACCATATGTACAACACTGCAGTAGCCTCCATCTGTTGCAAAAAGAAGTTCCTCTGATGAGTACTGCAGTGATACCTTAGCATATATCCAAAAGACTCATTGTACTTTAGAGATACCTGTACATCCAAGTTTATTGCTGCTCTCATCACAATAGCTAAGAAATGGAAACAATCTAAATTTCCCTCAACTGACGAATGGTTAATAAAAATGTGATACATCTATTCATTAGAGTTCTATTCAGCAGTAAGAAAAGACGAAATTGTGAAATTTTTAGGTAAATGGATGGAGCTAGAGAGTGTTATACTAAGTAAAGTAACACAAATGGAAAAAAAGCAAGGGACTTGTTTTAACTCATTTGTAGATTGTAGCACCAATTTCTTATATGTGAGCATATAAATTCTAAGGTAACAGCAGGAGCCAAGTAAAGGCAAAAGATACATGGATGTAAAGGAAAAGAAACAACCTGAAAGGGAGAAAGTAGGGAACAGATTCTACCTGAGGGAGGTGAGTAATCAGCAGGATCGAGAGGAGGGAGGGACATGCAAGGGACCATGGTGTGTGGGAGGTCAGGATGTCAGGAATGGAAAGATGGCAGGAGTAGGAAGGTATTTAGAGGAAGGTTGGAATAATGAGGGCACTGTGTTTGGGAAGGGAGGGAGGAAGGAGTCTGGATGGAAGCAAAAGGAATAGAGATGAATTGAATCTCAGGGGCCTAGGAATCCTAGAGGGAGAAGTGATGCCCTTGAAACCCTGTGGGAAATATGAATGTCTGATCTCTGGGATTTTTGTAATGTGCCTTGCAGGATTTTTCAGTTCAGACTTAAAGACTAAAGTTTAGTATGGAGTTCTTGTGAGTTTCTATACAGGATAATGCTGACTTGAATTAGAGGAAGTGATTGTTTTGTTTTTGGAAATGTTTATATAGAAAAAAAATTGTGGCTCATGCACTATATTAAGGGAGGGAGAGAGAGAAGGTGATACTGTTGAACAAAGGAACCAAAATATTTTGGAGGAATCTTTTCTTCATTAACTTGTAAGGTGTATAACCTGATGTAAGGACTAAGATTATTTTGAAGTAGAACCAGAAACACCAAAATATAGCATTAACTTTAAAATTATATTATTGTTATTGATTTGGTAAGTTAAATCATTATTAAAACCATAGCAATTATTTTATGAATATTTCCCTTTTTTTAATTCTTTTTTTTTATTTTTGAGGCCATGCTCACTGTGTTGTCCAGATTGATCTGAAAGTCCTAGGTTTAGTCACTTCTCCCACATTAGCCTGCTGGGCATCTGGGATCATAATCATAATTTACTTTATTTATCAATATATCATATATTGAAAAGCCTATAGTGCCAAATTTGTGTTCTTAAATGCCTTTTAATGTTAGTTAATACACTGGAACATGGTTGACATACCAAGAGTTACACCCTTAGATGAGCCTGACTCTCCCCATCCCCCTCCAGACATTCATCAGTTGGCAATTTGTCCCCCTAATGATGCATTGTTGTATCCATGTATTAATGCAGCTCTCTTTTCTCTCCAGAGAAGCTTCTTTATGCAGCAGATTAACTTTATGCAATGATTAACTTCAATACAGACAACTGGTCAAAGTGCAGAGATTAAGTGGCTGCAGAGTGCTTATCCCTGAATAGGACATCTTTTTCTAACTTATGCCTTGCAAAGTTCTGGGATCATTGTTGATGAGGGGGACAGAAAGGCTGTAAGAGCCAGGGGTGGTGGATGACCACAAAAAATAAAGTTTTCCAGAACATTGTGCATGTACCCATATGAATTCACAGCAATTGTGGCAATGTGTACAAGTCTCATTGTCGTGACTCAGGTTTGCTTTGCTTAGAGGGGGACCTGCTGGCTTCAGGGCAGAGTGTCTAATTAGCGACAGAGTCATAAACTCTGGGACCTGTGTCTTCTCAACAGGATGATTTATTTTAGAATTCAGATGGTTTTTATACATCCCAAGGAACTAGCAGTCATGTGAGATATGGCAGTCACATACAAAGATTTAGGGTACAAAGAAACAGGACATTTAGTCTGTTAGTTGGTGCCAGAAGGATTCTTAAACTTTTACTCAAGGTTATCAATGCCTATCTAGTAATTCATTGGCCACAATGTTTTCTTTCTTAGATCTAAAAGCATGGTGAACTTTTAGCTTTTAACTCAGGAGTAAACCTTTAACCTGGCCTAATCTCTTAGCCAGGGATGGCTGAGTTATTTGTTCAGGACAAGGAGATGAGCTATGGGTTGTTGACCAAGATGCTTTCCCACAGAGCAGGGAGCCTGCACTTTTATGACCGGGTTGCTTCCTCCTGCCAGCCTAACAGTGTTCTGCAGGACAGAGATTATCAGAGAGCCACTGTTTTCAGTGTCCCTCCCTTTAGCAGAGAATGCAGCCTGGACCTATAAGTTTTAGGCTTACCTCACCCTAGGGCCTGGCATCCTGGTTTCCTACATCTCATGTAGGCTCAAGTCAGACAAAATCCCACCATGAATGTGGGGAAGTGGTTAAGAAACCACCACCATACCTTGATATGTCTTTTCATTACCCTGAATTAAATTTCTTTGCCTTTATACCTTTCTATGTATTGCTGGGAAACTATTTAAATTTTAATAAAACACAAATCTTTCTATGTCGTGAATTTTTTTAACTATTGGGTATCTTAAATTTGTAGACTATACATGGGAAATTCAGTTAAAAAACTTGCTTCTTATTCTCTATAACACTTAAATTAGAGGAAGGAAAACTTTGCTTTCCTGAAAATTTTGTATGCCAAGATGTGCTCTTTATTTCCTATAGAAGTTTTATATTCCAGTGATTTAATATAAGAATGAATTTGTTTCTAACCGTGCAAATGCAAATTGCTTTTCAGCCCATATTTGCCATAAGCAGGTACAGACAACTGCAACACCTGAGTATTTTAAATTGAGCGTATGCTATTATCGTGAAATATCCTATTAGCAAAAATGTGGAGAAAAAACATTCAGTATGCAAATATGTACTATAACAGAGAGTGCTGAAAAACTGGATTCCTACACAATGCAGAGAGCGGACAAACAGAAGATAAAGTTGATCTCCTCCATGATATCCTCTGTCTGTGTCTAAGAATGCCTTTGTGTATGCATAATTTTCAATGAATTGTAAGTAAGCAATAAAATCTAATGACTATGAGTATTTGAGAATGGTGCAAGCTGTTCAAGGAAGTGCTATTTGAAGACTACCAAAAGACAGTATGATTGGAGGACCAAGTTTTCATGCCTTCACTAAAACACTAAAGTTAAAACACACAGAAATCCAGCTCTCCAAAGTCATCTGAATAGTTTCCATGCATAATCCAATGTAACTCTATGACACAAATAGAAAAAAAAGAACAAAAAAAACAAAGTATATAAACAAAATAGCCCTAGAATGTCTACAATAATGTTTAGAAAGAAAATTGAACTAGCAAATATTATGTATCCTGGTTTCAAAATATTATTACAAAGTGGTAGTAATTAAAACAGGAAAGTGCTAAAGTGCTAATATAAAAATCAGACAATGAAGAGATAGGCATCCCTATTTCTTAATGAAGAGAAATTGACCCATGAAGAAATTGAGACATTTTCTATGAACAAATACAGTTAGGTAACAGATATTAGTTATATTTCCTTTTTTTCTGTGGTAAGACACAATGACCAAGGGACCTTTTAGAAGGAAGAGTTCATTTGAGTTTATGGTTCCAGGGGTAGGGTCCACGATGGCAGGGGAGGCTTGGGGAAAGGAGCTGCCTGAAGCAGAAAGCCAAGTGATTACATCTTCAATCAGACACAGGAAAAAAAGAGAGACAGGAAATTTAGCAAGGCATATAAAACACCCAAGTGATGAGCTTCCTCCAGCAAGACCACACCTCCTAAAACCTCCCTAAAGAGTGCCACCAAAGGGGAACATAATGTTCAAATACTTGGAGCCTATGGGTGACATTCTCATTTAAATTACCACATTCCACCACATCATGATGGAAAGTGCATTTACTTCACCTCTGAAAATCCCCATAATCTTTGCCAAGTTCAATGCAATTTTAAAAAGTCCAGAGTCATACATACTCTCTTCTGAGTGTCAAAACAATCTCTTAACTATAGTTCTCTGTAAAATGAAAAGACAAAG
Organism: Nannospalax galili; assembly: GCF_000622305.1. Classification (NCBI taxonomy): domain Eukaryota; kingdom Metazoa; phylum Chordata; class Mammalia; order Rodentia; family Spalacidae; genus Nannospalax; species Nannospalax galili. The sequence continues at coordinate 14,971 of NW_008353027.1, forward strand.
TATACTTCCAACATACAATGGAACTGAATACACATATCCAAAAGGAAGGAATGGAGGCACATTGAGGAGACTGTCCCAAAACAAGACTGAAAACCAGCAGGTAAATCACAAAATCCAATAGCCTCATGTCCAACATCTGGGACTTTACTTCCAAAGGGAACAGATTGTTCAGTTACTCTCGCTTTGGTGTACAGAACATTCATTTCCCTCTTGGAGTGGTACCACTCTGTATGCAACTCTCCTTGGCAGATGTCTTATGGCTCTGACATCTCCAGCTTCTTAGGGTCTTCACTGTCAACCAGGACTCACCTTCATAGCTTCATATAATGGCCTGTCAGGGACTTCTTTATGCAGGAGTCTGTTAAACACAAGGGTTACATTAAACAAAATAGTGTGATACCTTTACATATTTGTTAAGAGAATATATTTTATATTAACTCTACATACCATGAAACATACATCTGTGAGATGCCTCAAAATAATTCTTCATGACAGTATCTATTTCTTTGTTTAAAGTCTTTTTTTTTTCAGTTTCTGGAAATAATGCTATCCTGGATAGTTTTCCATGGCTGTTGCAAAACACTCTGATCAATACCAACTTGGGGAGAAGAGTGTATTTGGCTTACATGTCCCAGTCACAGTTCACCATTGAGGGAGCTCAAGCAGAAACACAGGGAAAGAACCTTAAAGCAGGAAGTGAAGCAGAGCCCAGGGAGGATTGATGCTTACTTGCTTGCTCCTCTGTCCCATGTTCAACCTGCTTTTTTATACAACAAAGGATGACCAATCCACTGGAGGCACCACCCACAATGGGCTGGGCCCTCCCACATCACTCAACAATCAAGAAAATGGCTCTCAAGCATGGCTACAGGTCCATTCAATACTGGAAATTCCTCAATAGAGGTTCTTTTTTCCCCCATGTATTTGTTTCAAATTGACAAATGAAATTATCAAGCACAATTGAACCTTTACCAATTACATACACAGACATCACTATTAAACCATAACCTTTTCAATTCTGGTCCATAATATCTCATATTAATATTAATACCACCATAAAAAACACTATATAACTTTAAAAATTCCACTGTCATTAATATTCCAATATTTTAAAAGTCCAATTCCTCTTTAAAAATCCAAAGGGAAGAACTGTGCACACTGAAGGAAAACCAAAGTCTAGCAGTGTAACTAAGTGTCAGACAACTGAGACTCAGTTGTGATCTTCTGAGCTCAAAGTACTTTGGAAACTCAAGTTTTCTGACTCTGCAATCCAGAACACACATGCAGAGGTGGTCTTGTAAGCTCAGGCTGACTCTACCACATGTACACTTCTGTCCATGGTAGACGTCCTGTTGTCCTGGCATCTATAATATCTTTGGACCTCCATTTCATCTAAGACTGCACCTTCACCAATGGCCTCTTTTGGCCTCACATAGTAGGAAGACTATGCTCTCCTTCACCCCCTCAGTCTTGAGGTTTCTGTAATAACTGATTCTCCACTTTCATCAGAGCTTCTGCTCAAACCCTGTGACAGGCCTCAAATTTTCTCCACAGCTTCTTCAATTTTGCAGGTTTCATGTCACAAAATCAACACCATGCAGAATTCTCTCACATATTTTCAAATGTAGCTTACAGCTTGAGATGCTGCCTTGAGTCCTTTCCGAACCACAGCTTCTGTGTGCTGACCCTGAGGGAATAATTCCCAAAATAATATTGATACTGAGCTGTTCCTAATCACAGATGATTTCATAACTCTAGCTAACATGCATCATTTGTCTCAGTAAAGCATAGAAAGTTTCACTTCCATGGATTCTTGTTCCTAAAAATATATCATAGAAATGGCCCAAATAGATCCTTTAAGATCTCTCAAACTTCTTTCTGAATCCTCAGAGGCCAGGCCTCCACCATATGCATTTGCATTTTCAAAGCTACAGCAGAACAGTTCATTAAGCTATAAGAACTCAGCGATGTTTCCTGCCCAAAGATCCAAACACTCTACAATCCTAACAAAACAACTTAGATCCTTCACAGCAATAGCTCACATTCCTGGTATCAATGTATCTCCTTTAAGGAAAGCCTTCCGGGTGTGCTGTTGAGACCATATTCTGCTCTCCTTACTGGCTGCTTAAAGCCTGTGATTTAACAAAATACCACCAATCCTGTTACCCAATGACATTTCTTCTTTCAGATAGAAAATTAAATGTACTGGAGTTAACTTTCTCTAAAACATGAAAAGAAGAAAAAAGATAGAAGTAAAGACAGGACAACACATACAGGAAGTTGTGCTTGGTGCTTTCCTCTGTGCCCTGTTACTAGTTTCAGTTTTCTCCAGAGATTTCTTTCAAGTCAAGTTCTCATTCTCATTTTCCCTTGTCTTTCTCTCTTCTCTTTTCTTCTTTTTCTTCTCTTGAATTTTTCCATAAGGAACATTCAACTGGCTCTAATATAAAAAAAAAATACTGCACCTCCTTAAATAATTTATACAGTTTCCCAAAACACCACCTGTTAAACTGCAATACCTACACAACTCCACCCTTCATGTTACAGCCCCTTTGCTTCAGAGTGCCATTCTGGCCATGTTTAGAATTTTCTTTTGCTTCACATGAGAAAACAAGAAGCACATCTTGTTTTAATATACCTCATATACATTTTTTCTTGCATCTTTGACAGTCTTACACTGGTATTGTTGAGTGCTGTTTCCATTCGGAAAGTGTCACCTGTATTCCTGAAATTTCCCTTCTATGTTCTTATGTCTCACTACTACAAATGATTCCTGTTCCACTGATGTTTACAGGTTGGATTTTCATGTTATCCAGCTGCAAAATCAACCTTGAATTCTAACCTTCAGAAAGCAATACTGAACACATTATACCCAAGCGCCTAGATATAATGATGGAGCAGGAGACTCAGCATGATCATGCTGACATCAATAACGTCTCCCTGCATGGGATCTGCACATTTTCCATTTACCACTGCCCTCTTCTTCCTGGTTCACTAAGGGGACATCCCAATCCTGGGGCTCCTAAAATAGGAATGTTCACCCAGGAACTTGTAAAAAAAATAGAATTAAGATATTCTTCATTTATTCAGAGTCTGATTTAGAGAATAATGCACATATCTGGTCAATGTAACACACTTTTTAATATTTCTCTGTTGATTGAAATTAACGTAATTCTCTAATCCATGTCATGATTTCAAAGAAGTCGTTTTGGCCTGTATGAGTCTTGTAGAATAGATATTTCACCCTGTACTAGCAGGGTGTATTGGATAGCTTTAGTGTCAACTTGAGAGTCCTGGGTGGAGGGCGCCTCAATTGGTGAATTTCCTCCTTTGGCCTAGCCTGTGGGGCATTGTCTTGATTACTGAGTGATGTGGGAGTGTCCAGCCTACTCTGGGTGGTGCCACCCCAGGACAGGTGTGTGGGCCTGTGTTATGTAGGAAAGTAGGTTGAGCACGGGCCAGGGGAGCAAACCCTAAGTTCCTATCTTGGGATCCCTGATGATTACCTGGAAGATGTAAGACAAATAAATCCTTTCTTCCCCAAGTTGGTATTGGTCAGAGTATTTTGTTACAGCAATAGAGAAAAAAACTAGAACAGAAATTGGTACCAGGATCGTGGAGTAATTGCTGTGCCAGACCTCACCTTGGTGTTTTGGAGGATTGTGTAAGTGTTTGAAATTTTGGGATGACAAACCCATTGAGTCCTTTGAGTTTGTTGCTGTGGACCTTGGAACAATTATGCTGAAAGCGTTGTGGATGATGAAGGCCTGGCTTGTGAAACTTCAAATGGAAGCAGAGACTATCAGGGCTATTTCTGTGATATTTTGAATTGAGAATCTGTGGGTTCCAGTTGGCTGAAGCTAAAGAATCAGCTGTGATTAAGAAGAGAACAGAACCTAAAGTAAACCTTTGCTTTATTACAAAAATTGAACCTGGTTAGCTGGGGCTAAAAAATCAGCTGAAGTAACAAGAGACAAACATCACTGTGGTGAAATCTTTTTGAAATTATTTCCTCAGGGTCAGCACAGAAGGTGAGGTCAAGAAGGGGCCCAAACCTCCATCTCAAGCTGAAAGCAGGACTCGGTAATATATTAGAGTCTTCTGTATGGTTGTGGTATTGAAAGTGTGAAGGGATCACAGACAGCAGCTGAGAAGCACCCAAGAGGCCAAGAAAGGCTATTGGTGTAAGTGCAGCCTCAGTTGCAGTGAAGACCCCAAAATTGAAGGGGTCATGGAGAGAATCTGAGGAGCTGTACCCTGAGAGGCCAGAAGAGGCCATTGGTGAGGGTGCAGCCTCAATTTCAGTGGAGACTCCAGCTTTTTGGAGATGCCAGGACCATGGGATGACCACCAAGGGCGGCAGCAGGTGTGGAATGGAGCCAGCCGTCTGTGAGATGAGTTGTGTTATCTGTGGATGGTAGAGAGGCAAGGAAGTGAATTTATCCAAGCCCTTTGGAGCCCAAAAGATGGTGAGTCCAGATGTCCAAACGAGTTATGTTGCTGAACTTAGATTTTGCTTAGGTAGGCCTGATTCTTCCCTTTGAAATATGACAGTACTTGTTTGGCTTTTACTGGAGCCCACAATTTTGAGACTTTTAATGAGTCTTTGAACTTTTAAGTGTGTGCATTTTTTAAAGTCTGTGGAGATTTTAAGGTTGTACTATCTTAGAGTGTGATATTAATGTTAACATCATATCTTGGTGATGAGAAATGGAAAGGTTGTGATTTAACAGTGATGTGATTTGTGTATCAATTTGACAAGGGGGTGTCAACTTGTGCTGGATAGCTTTTATTCCAATTTGACAGACCTGGGCAGAGGGAGCCTCAACTGGTGAATTTCCTCCATTGGACTGGCCTGTGGCCATGTCTGTGGGGCATCTTCTTGATTACTGAGTGATGTGGGAAGGCAAAGCCCACTGTTGGTGCCACCCATGGGCAGATGGGCCTGTGTTGTATAAGAAAGCAGGTTGAGCACGGACCAGGGGAGCAAGCCAGTAAGCAGCATTCCTCCATGGTCTGTGCTTCAGCTCCTGCATCAAGTTTCCTGCCCTAAGTTCCTACCTGGGCTCTCTGATGAGCTGTGACTTACCAGGGAGATGTAAGCCAAATAAACTCTTTCCTCCCCATGTTGATATTGGTCAGAGTATTTTGTTACAGCAATGGAGATTAAAAACTAGAACAGGCCTTTAATCCCAGCACTTGGGAGGCAGAGGCAGGAGGATCTTTGTTCCTGCATCAAGTTTCCTGCCCTAAGTTCCTACCTGGGCTCTCTGATGAGCTGTGACTTACCAGGGAGATGTAAGCCAAATAAACTCTTTCCTCCCCATGTTGATATTGGTCAGAGTATTTTGTTACAGCAATGGAGATTAAAAACTAGAACAGGCCTTTAATCCCAGCACTTGGGAGGCAGAGGCAGGAGGATCTTTGTGAGTTGGGTTGTCTTTATTCACAGTTGTCTTCTTTATAAATCTTATAGAATTAAATATGAGATTTTTTTTTCCTAAAAAATAATTGTCCATAAAATATCAGACTAATTTATATTGGTAATACAATACACTGTTAATAAATTTGAAATATATTTTAACTTCATTGTGCTTTATTACAGGCCATTATTTTATGAAAATCACAAGCAATTATCATGTTAATTAGTAGAATTTTTGCTCATGGATTCCCTAATATGATAGACGTCATCATGATTTTTCTCCAAATCCAAATAAACTTTACTGTATTATGGTGATAATTAGTGTACTGAATGTTGTATTCCTAATTTCCATATCCTTACAGCTCTATTTTCTAAGCATTTACAAACATTGTGTCACATCATATGAAGGTCTATGTGGCCTTCATTTCCACTGACATTACACTGTAGACTTGCTCCTTGCTGACTATTGATCCCTGCTCCACTTCCCTTCTCATTTTCATATTTTCTTTTCACATCTTTACTTATGAATGAAACTTGATTTAACTTTACATGCTTTATGTTTAAGTAGTTTTTAGTGTCAGCTGTTATAAAATAGTCATAACTTTTACTTACATTTAACAATTTACAAATATACAAGAGCTTATATTAGATATAAGCATGGAGATGAAATTATATAGTAACAAAGTAACAATATCTTCTTTGTAAGTAAATGCTATTACATAGAATCTCCTGCCATTTCCTGCAAATTGAATCTTCATTCTTGTGAAGGTATTATCATACTTGACTATTGTCAATTAATTAAGAGGTCAAATTTAATTAAATTTTCACTTGTTAGATGGTATTCTCTTATGGTTATAATTTGTGTTTTATAGGTAAAAATGGGGCTACTAACTTACAAGATAATTGAAAATCCTTTATTCTTTCCTGCCCACTTCCTGTTTAACTGTCTCTGTTCCTGCACTGGTTTGTTATTATGATGCATTTTATGTGTTAATTTGATTTAAATTGGAGGAATTCTACTTTACATGTAATAATAAAAGAATGTTTAAAATCTTTGCTAATTATCTCTTCTGGGAAAAACAAACAAACAAAAGCTTCCCATATGCTTTTCCTTTCAGAAACCTCACGGCATGGGTGCATTTTGCGTGTGAGGGCATGTGTGTGTGTGTGTGTGTAGTCCAATATGCTTATAGACTATTTTATGGTCTTATCCTTCATTCTAATTTCATAAATGTATACAATGTATTTTGATTACAATGGACCTCCAGCTCCCCCAGACCTCCCAGTCTTGTCCTTTATCCATAACCCACTCAATCCAACACTGCTGTTGATATGTGCATGGGTGTAGTGTTCCTAAATGGAACATGGACAGTCTTCCAGGGGCCACATTCCTGAAGAAAACTAAGTCTTCCCACATTTTTTGTTCAGATCTACACATTGTTGGTCTCACTTAGCAGTATAAATTGACAACTTTACTTCCTTTGTGGAAATTTGCTGGGTGTGGTGGCCCACACCTTTAATCCTAGAATTCTAGTGGCTGAGGCAGGCAGATTTCTGTGAGACTGAGGCCAGGCTGGTCTGTATAGTAAGTTTCAAGCCAGCTGAAACTACAGGGAAATCCAATCTTAAAGAGCAAAAATAAATAAAATTTTTAAAAAACTCCTGAAACTTTGCACCCTTTAGTTATTCTGAATGCTAACTTCAATCTGCCATTGACAATATTTATTAAATATTCTTCAGATTCTGAGTTATTGCTCAAGACTTTAAAATATGTTTGTTGGTTTCTTTTTACAATGTGAATATGTGGGGGCTGGAAAGATGTCTCAGCAGTTAAGAGCACTGATTGCTCTTACAGAGGACCCAGGTTTGGTTCCCAGCACCCACGTGGTGCCTAACAACCATCCATAACTACAGTTCCAGGATATCTGATGTCCTCTTCTGACTTCCATGGGCATTGCATGTTATGTGTACATTTACAAACATTTAGACAATGCAAGCATAAATTAAGATAAAAATAATAAATAAAAAAATTTAAATGTGTATATGTCTATGTTTGAGGGTGTGCATGCCATGTATTTATGAGCAATATCCATTGAAATGAGAAGATGGACTCAAATCCCCTGAATTAGGTAATAAACATAAACTTTATGCTTTCAACTTCAAATTTACTTAAAATTATTTTATTTATGCTTTGCTGCAAATATATATGTAGCTCTTTATTAAAGTTTGTCTTCTATTGGCAAGTGAACTATATTGACTCCCTACTCAGTAGTTCTAAATTACTTACTTTTTTTTAACAAAAACTTTCTGTTGATGAGAGTTCCATGTAGCCAATAGCATCTTCTGCAAGAGCAGTCCTTTCATTCACTTATTTCCCAATAACCACAGCTTGTAAATGGCTCATAGATCACTGAGTTAAATAAGATCCATAAGGAAATTACAGAGAGACAGTGTTGTGTGCTCTTTTGTGTTTAAGAAGAGTTTTTCAGATATTTCATCAGAATAAAATATACAGTCAATGTTTCTCATCTATAGTTGTTACAAAATTCCAACTCTGTCCTGAGTTTGGTAAGAGTATTTGGTAATCATTAAAGAATGAGAATTTGATTTTTAACTTAAAAATATGCATTTGTTAACATGCAAACTGTGGTTGTTGCTAGTCTTTAAGCCTTAAGACTTGTTTCCTCCTTTCCTTGAATAGAATTATTATTAAAACCATACCTGCAATAATGCAAAATTTTAATTTTTTGTTAGTCCATTCATAGCATCTGCTTCATCATAATTCCTATATTGCCACAAATGAATGATTTTCATAACAGACTAAAAAGAACCCTAAGTCTGGTAAGCATGAAACTTTACTAATAATGAAAGGATTAAATAAAAACAAAGACATAAATAGAACATTTCTTAATGAGCAGCCAGATTCAGCCAGAATCCTTCAAATAAAGGTCGTTTAGCTTATAAACAGAGAAAGCACAGAACATGAAGCACAGAATGACAGCAGAAAAATGATTTAAGTACACAATGTTATCTGTGCATTACCTTCTCCAAATATCTTAGTTATTTATATGATGCCATTGTTATTCTCTTCAATATTATGCTAATGCACTTAAGTGTATGTTAAACAAACATATTACTGTTGAAAAAAATAGTCCTCTTTTTTCTTTAATTATCTGATACCATAATATGCTCTTGAAGCCCTGTCACTCTATTACAGGTAGTATTCAATTTTCAATTTTTGCTAAAATTGAATGTTGTCATTTTTGCCCCTGAAAGGAGATCACCAGTCTTTCTTCACCCTTTGACAATGATTGGCAGTGTACAACGTCCTCTAAAATTTCTTTTCTGCAAATTATTTTTTAACAAAAGTTGAAAGTGAATATGTTGTAATATTTGAAAAAATATTAATCAGGCTAAAATTTTTTTACTATATTTTCTGTGACATAAATCTACTTTAAACTTGCTATGGCAAATCAAATAAAAAATATGTTCATGAAGGGAGGGTCATCTTTCTTTGGTAGCTCCTTGTGCCCCAGTGGAACATTCCATACCCTTGACCATATGGGCAGCACAGATTGGACTTATTGTATTATGAAAGTAAAGACATGAAGTTCAGAAGGAGGTGTGTTGGGGTTGCTGGGGAAGTGGACTGAGAGGTGGAAGAAAGATACAGCCAAGAGACATTGTATACACATTTTAAATTTGGAAAAAAAATGTTAATTAGGTCAATATTTTTCCAGATGCAAAGCTTCAATTGAGAGAAATTTCCAGTAGTAACCTTAAATTTTTCTTTTCTTTGGAAGTTCTTGAAAATGCTGTAGATAAACAGGAATTCAAAGCCATATTAAAAACAGCATGTCAAAATATTTTGTACTTTATAATTAAATGACATTTCAAAGTTTTAAGTAAAAAGACAATTTTATATGTCAGAGAAATATGATAACTTTACTCATTTTTGAAAACATGTTGAAGCAATTATTTTGAAGTTGCTGAAGCAGTAGCATTCTATATTGAATTTCTGAACTCTCTAATTTTGCCTGAAAGGTATATTCTCAGTCAGTGGAAGAGTATCCATTTTAGAACTTTATTCTAGAAAGAAGCAATAACTTTCCAAATAAATTATTATGCCTGCCACAATGAACATCTTGACTTATATTTTAGATGAAATATTTATTTTAATATGAGAGGCTGGCAGTTCAGGAAATAGGCAAGATGAGAACTTACCATTGAAGCATTTAAGTTTGAATGGTGGCACATTTAAGCTGGAATGGGGGCTGAGGCAGGCAGATCTCTGTGAGAACAGGACCAGCCTTGCCTGCTTAGTAAGTTCACGGTCATCTGGGACTGCAGGGAGACCCTGTCTGAAAAAACTGAAAACAAAACTCAATTCTCTCTCTGGTGTAAGTCCATTGCGTCCTCTGTGCCTTGACTCCCCCACCCTCATTCACCTTCCCATCTCTGCCGCCATTCTCTCCTCCGAGTTTGGGCCCATCCCCATTTCTTGTCTTGGGGCCCCAGACCCTGACCCCTTTTCATCCAGACCAACAGAGTGCCTTCCTGGGCCCCAGGATCTCTGCTTCTGGGCCTGGCCCTTCCCTCACCTCCCTCTTCTTCCCTAGGCCTACAGGATCCTATGCAGGCCTGTCTCCTACTTGCAGGCCACTCTCTGGGGTAAGTTCATTGCACCCTCCAAGACTTGACTCCCCCAGCTTCATTCACCCTCCCACCTCTGCCCCATTCTCTCTTCAGAGTTTGGGCTCTGCCCCATTCCTTGTCTTGGGACCCCAGACACCTGGGAACCAATACTGCTCCCTGATCCTTGTAATCCAGACAAAGGGGGTGCCTTCTCTGGGCCCCAGGAGCACTGCCTTTGGGCCTGGCCTTACCCTCAAATCCCTCTGCTTCCCTGTGCCTGCACCACCTGCCAGCCTCTTTCTGGGATGCTGGGCCTGACTTTTCCTCTTCTTGATCCTTAGCATCCAGACCAACCCAGCTCTTCAGTGCAGTCCTCAGGAGTCCTTGGGTCTTCTTCCCATCCCATCTGCCTTTGCATCTCTTGGTGGCATGGCCACCAGCTGCCCTCGACTAGCAACTTTTATGAGCCAGGCTCCCAGGTCAGTCCAACCCCCAAATTCCTGAAGCCAAAATAGTGCCTGGAGGGATCCAGACCTTAGGAGAAAGGCTGAAGACATCTGGCCCTCATCTGAATTGGGCCTCTGTGGGAACTATTGAAGACAAAAGCAGTCCAGCACTCCAATATAAAATCAAAAGAGAGAACTGGAAGCTTAGATGAACCAGCTTTTCATGCCCAAAAAGCAAACCATCACCTCTCAAAATCACAGAGAAAAAATAATAACATGAAAAACCAAATTAACATATCCCCATCAAATACCAATAGTCCTCTAGAGCAGTACAATGAGAACCCCAAAGAGATAATGCAGGACATGGAACTCAAAAGAACAATTATATACATGATAAAAGATTTCAGTGAATTTAAAGAACACACAAACAAGGTAATCATAGAGCTGAAGGAAGATAGGGATAAACTTCTGAATGAATTCAGAAAAGAGCTAGAAATATTGAAGACTACTCTGGCTGAAATGAAGAAGGAAGTGAAACACTCAGTAAGCCAATTAGAAACGACAGGAGAAAGCCTCACTAATAGGATGAATGAGATGGAAAACAGAGTATCAAGACTGGAAGACAAAGTGGACGAACTAGACCACTCAAGCAAAGATTATGAAAAATTTAAGAAATAACAAGAATGGAATATTCAGGTATTGTGTGACACCATAAAAAGACCAAGTTTATGAATCATAGGCATACAGGAAGGAGAAGAATCCCAAGACAATGGCATGGACCAGATCTTCAACAGATTCGTGGAAGAAAATTTCCAAAAATTAAAGAAAGACATGCCCACACAAATACAAGAAGCATATAGAACACCAAACAGACAGGACAAGAAAAGAAACTCTTCATGGCACATCATAGTAAAACACTACATGTACAAAACAAAGGGACAATTCTGAAAGCTGCAAAACAGAAACAACAAGTCACATATAAAGGAAAACCCATTAGGATTACAGCTGACTTTTCAGTGCAAACTATGAAAGCAAGCAGAACCTGGACCAAAGTATTCCCAGTTTTAAATGACCACAAATGACAACCCAGACTAGTATACCCAGCCAAAATGTGTATTATAGTCGAAGGGTTAAGAAAAATCTTCCATGACATAAATAGGCTGAAGGAATTCATGTCCACAAAACCAGC
>NW_008353027.1:26873-27124 GCF_000622305.1 Nannospalax galili
GGTATCAATTCTAATATATGACAAAATAGACTGTAAACTAAAACTGATCAGAAGAGATAAAGAGGGTCAATTCATTCTGATCAAAGGAACAATTGACCAAGAAGATAATCATGAACATATATTCACCAAACTCTGGTGCACCCAACTTCATAAAAACAGAACTACAGGACTTAAAGACCCAGATTGACCCCAACTCATTCATAGTAGGCAACTTCAATACCCCACTGTCTCCATTAGATAGGTCAACAGGG
>NW_008353027.1:27484-28986 GCF_000622305.1 Nannospalax galili
GTAAAAGTATTTCTGTAATTAAATGAAAAGTCAATACAATGACAAAACCTCTGGGACACACTGAAAGCAGTCCTAAGAGGGAAGTTTATAGCTCTAAGTGCCTACATCAAAAAATCAGAAAGAACACAAATAAATGACTTAACATTGCAACTCGACACACTTGAAAAGCAACAGCAAATGAAACCCAAACCCAGCAGACAAGAAGAAATAACAAAAATCAGGGCAGAAATTAATGAAATTGAAACAAAGAAAACAATACAAAGAATCAACAATTCCAAGAGCTGGTTCTTTGAAAAGATAAACAAGATTGAGAGACCCCTAGCCCAGTTAACCAAAAGAAAGAAAGAGCATCTCAAATCATCAAAATCAGAGATAAAAGGAGAAACATGACCACAGACACCAGAAAGATACAGAACATTATAAGGGAATACTTTAAAAACCTATATGCTGCTAAATTTGAAAACCTAAAAGAAATGGATGGATAACTAAAGGCATGAGAACCACCAAAACTAAACTGAGAAGAGATTAACAAAGAAATTGAAACAGTAATACAAAATATCCCGAGTAATAAAAAAGCCCACGACCAGATGATTTACAGCAGAATTCTACTAGACATTTTAAGAGGATCTACATCCAATACTACTTAATTTATTAAAAAAGATAGAAATGGCTAGGCATTGTGGTGCACGCCAGAAATGGAGGAAGAACTTCCAAATTCCTTCTATGAAGCCAGCATCACTCTAATACCAAAACAAGGGAAAGATACAACCAAAAAAGTAAATTATAGACCCGTATCCTTAATGAACATAGATGCAATAATTCTCAACAAGATACTTGCAAACCTTATACAGACACACATCAAAAAGATCATCCACCATGATCAAGTTGGCTTTATCCCAGAGATGCAGGGATTGTTCAATTAAGTCAATAGCAGTCATAAATTATATAAATGGGCTCAAAGACAAGAACCACATGGTCATTTCAATAGATGCAGAGAAGGCCTTTGACAAAATTCAACATGCATTTATGTTGAGGGAATTGGACTGGGGGGAACATACCTCACCATAAGTAAAGCCATATATAACAAACCCACATTTATGTTGAGGGAATTAGACTGGGGGGAACATACCTCACCATAAGTAAAGCCATATATAACAAACCCACAGTCAACATCATTCTAAATGGAGAAAAACTGGAAGCATTCTCATTGAAATCAGGAACCAGACAAGACTGTCCACTGTCCCATAGTATTTGAAACTCTTGTAAGAACAATAAGACAAGAGAAGGAAATTAAAGGAGTAATAATTAGAAAAGAAAAGATCAAATTATCCCTTTTTGCAGATGACATGATATTGTATCTAAGGGACGCCAAAAATTCCACCCGAAAACTCCTAGAAATTATTAACATGTTAAGTAAAGTGGCAAGTTACACAATTAACCTACAAAAGTCTATAGCCTTTCCATATACCAATAACAAGCAATCAGAGAAAGAGCACATGTAA
>NW_008353027.1:29115-30425 GCF_000622305.1 Nannospalax galili
AGACATTAAAGTGCTCTACAATTACATTTTATATCTTTAAAGAGAGAAATTGAGGAAGACATCAGAGGACGGAAGGACCTTCCATGCTCATGGATTGGAAGAATTAATATTGTGAAAATAACCATCTTACTAAAAGCCATTTATAGATTCAATGCATAGCCAATTAAAATCCCCATGACATTTTTCACAGAATTGGGAAAAAAAACATCCTAAGATTCATATGGAAGCACAAAAGACCCCAGATAGCCAGCCAAACCAACCCTGAGCACTAAGAGCAATGCCGGGGGATTACTATACTAGATTTCAAGCTGTATTACAGAGCTATAGTCATAAAAACAACATGGTACTGGCACAAAAATAGACCCATAGATCAATGAACAAAATTGAAGAGCAAAATATGAGTAAATGCAATTTCAGCCACCTGATATTTGACAAAGGGGCCAAGAACATCAACTGGAGGAAAGACAGCATGTTCAGCAAATGGTGCTGGCAAAACTGGATCTCCATTTGTAGAAGAATGGAACTAAATCACTATCTTTCATCCTGCACAAAAGTCAATTCCAAATGGCTCAAAATCTCAATGTAAAACCTGAAACTCTGAAAGTATTAGAAGAAAACATTGGGAAAAACTTACAAGGTATAGGCAGAGTAAAGGATTTTCTAAACCGGACATCAATTGCTCAGGATAAAAGGGCAAGAATTAACAAATGGGACCCCATTAATCTAACAAGCTTCTGTACATCAAAGGAGACAACCAAGGAAGCAAACAGAAAACCCACAGAATGGGAGAAATCTTCACCAGCAACACATCAGACAGAGGTTTAATAACCAGAATTTATAGCGTACTCAAAAAACAGAGAGTCAAGACAAGAAGCAACCCAATTAAAAGATGAACTAAGGAGCTGAACAGAGAGTTCTCAAAAGAAGAAGTAAAGATGGCTATGAAACATCTTAAAAGATGATCAACATCAGTAATAATTAAGGAAATGCAAATTAAAACTACTTTAAGATTTCATCTCACCCCAGTCAGACTGGCTAAGATCAAGAAAACAAATGATACCAAATGTTGGAGGGGATGTGGGGAAAGGGGAACACTCATCCACTGCTGGTGGGGCTGCAAACTGGTTCAACCCCTCTGGAAATCACTGTGGAGATCTCTTTAAAAACTACAAATGAACCTCCCATTTGACCCGGTTATACCACTGCTTGGCATATACACCGAGAACTCATCCTATTTCAGAGACACATGTACATCCATGTTTGTTGCTGGTCTTTTCACAATAACTAAGAGATGGAGGCAACATAAGGGT
>NW_008353027.1:30642-32252 GCF_000622305.1 Nannospalax galili
CAACATAACTTATAGGAACCAGGATAATGGAAAGGAAACAGGGAGGTAAAGGAAAAGAAATAACCTGAAAGAGATGAACAGTAGGAAACAGGCCTTAATAAGGAGGATATGGATAAAAATTCGGTTAGTTTAACAGAGCGGGGAGGGAAGAATATACAAGGAACCTAGGGGATAAAGTGAAAGAAGGAGCTCAAGAGAGGTAGAACCATAGGATCTGGGAATTATTAAGGGAGAAATAGGAAAAATGGGGGCACTTTAGAGTGGGAAACCATGGTGGAAGGAATCGGCAATGCGCAAGACAAATAATGCCTAGCTAGTTTTAAAAAAACCAGAGGGAACCATATTAATTAAACAACCTACTGACAAATTATACATACAACAAGAGAAATATATGCCTAGGTAAGGTTTATCTGAGAACAACTGATCTTTGCCTAAGATTTATCTACATGACACACAGTAATTAAAAATACCAGACTGGAGGAACTAACTTTCTTGGGTGTTTAACAGACATACTTTGAATTCTATAATAATTTGATCAGAGGGTCATAAAGGAGACTTTTTGCTCCTGCCCTCCTAGGTCGACTTGTTCCAGGGACTAGTCAAAATGTCCTATAATGGTGGTGGGTCACCTGTCCTCTTGATCAAGGAGGACAAGGATACCCCACCAGATGGAGTTGAACCAGTGTCCAGTCTATAAAGAGGAGGGTCAACACAGAGGAATCACTTCCTCCATGCTTCCAAGTGAAGCCAACCATGGTTGAGTAGCACCTTTCACTTATCTTCACATAGGTGGAATTCAGAGGCTCCTCCCAAGCCCATGTGAACCCTGAGGAACAGATACTCTGGACCAACTGTATGACCTTAAACACCCAAAAAGAAAGTATAACCAAAGATTAAATGGGCCGACATAACTTCATAAGAGTCCATATAAATTGCTAAAGACTACATAACATGCAATAATGCCAGACAAGCAATACCTTCCTTTGAGTTGTTGGCCAAGTTGGCCAATGGGATTCCCAGATAGTAACCCAGCACAGAACTTGGAAAATTAACAGCAAACCCCAATCTCATCCAAAGGAATATAGACAACTGATTACCACTAGATGAGGAACAGCTGACCTTCCTAAAACAAAGACCTCTATATAGGCTGACTGTATTCTCCAGAAGGGCAAGTAGTGGGGAATGGCTTGGGGTGCCGACAACACAGCAGACAGTAGCAGGGATATCAGAGTATAAGTGCTCTAGTGGGAGGAGGTAGGCTATGGGAAATGGCTACATGGGAAGTGGGTGTATAAATAAATTTAAAAAATAATAATTCTTCAAAGCATAGTGGCTACATGGGAAGTGGATGTATAAATAAATTAAAAAAATAATAATTCTTCAAAGCATAAAAATTTGGTCCTTAATAATTAGCAGTTGTGAAAAACTGATGACTTTATATTCATGCTCAGATGCCAAGGAGCTCAGAAAGTAACCGACTGTGACTAGTAATAATAAGATATACAGAGATTAGAAACACATGTGCAAACATCTTAATGTCCATTACACTGAAAATGAATTTTTCTGTATGAAACTGTGTATTTTAATAATGAAATGGATCTTTTTTAAAG
>NW_008353027.1:32341-76488 GCF_000622305.1 Nannospalax galili
TATATGATTATAAAATAAATAATTTAATAAAAAATCTTAATTTTATCTGTTTATTATATTTATTATACCTTAATTTAATGCTTAGTGATTTGCATGTATACATCACTCAAAGTTTTACTTGAGTAGTGATTGTTACAAGAAAACAACTAAATAATTCAGAATGCACTGTATGAACAGATTTTACAGGCTGAGACAACGTGTTTTATAGCATCATCCAAAATATTGTTTGCATATTGCACATGTACCTCCCATGATCATAGTGTTTATGTGTTATCTTGTGTTGTTCTGTTTTGAGACATGGTCTCATATAGCCCACACAGATCTCACACTCACTATCCAGCCAAGGATGATTTTGAGCTTCTGATACTCCTGCTTCCTCCTCTCTAGTTCTGGGAGTACAGTCATGAACCACTACATCCAGCTTTTACAGTCCTGGGCATTGATCCTCATGTATGACCTCATGTATGCTAGTCCAAATTCAATTGAGCTGATCCCCATTCCTATTTCATCCCCATTATAGTATTTCATAATCCCATAACAAAATCAGTTTCATTTGAGAAATTCCTTCAGTTTGATATTATCACTTTTCTATGGATCTTATTAGGTCAACAGCAATTAAACAATGGAATTACATAATTAAAAAAGCAAGAAGTTTATATTAGTCAAAACATTATTTTAAGTATACAACAGGAAGTAAGTGATTCAGAGAAACACTTTAATATTGCTTCTGACACTAGAAAAAACAGAATAATGATATAATTCAGTAAATTTGCTAGGACTACATTTACCATGTATTGTATACACTATACTGGAATGGAGTATTAAACTCTCTAAAACTTCCTGAAAATTGATCTTAATATCACTAATTGTACAACTGAAAAGATTAGGAAAGTATCTTCCAAAGTAGTTGTTATCATTTTATAATTGTTGTGTCTCATCTTAAACTGAAATCCAACTCTTTTGATTTCTCACAGACCATTGTCACACTTCCTCTTTGAAGTCTTTGGTACTGAATTTCAGGGAGAAATGTATAGCATCTCCTGTAGTGAAAGAACGTTACATCTTCCCATCAATAGTCATGGCTAAAGTAAGCAGTTAGCTTCCCTCCATGTATGTCCATCTATGAAATAAAGTCGTAGCTACCACTTCCCCTTCAGCTTTATAAATCTGCATAGAAATATTTTGTGGGAATTTCTGTTTAATCTTTGTTTCACAAATATGTTTTCTTCCACATGAAAACTACTGACAATTATTTTCTCCAAATTCTGTGATTTTATATATTAATTTTTAATATTAAAGTAAAAATTATGCTTTACATGAAATAAAAGTAAAATAAATGTTATTCATTTAATGAAGCTATTTAAACTTTGCATATTCTTTATTTGCTATGACCTTTGTGATTTAGTTTCTTTTTTACAACATTGTAAATTAATATTATTTTACTTACTCTTAGGAAAAGTTATTAAATTTATTTGTGCAAATACATAAGGTGTCTTATGTGCATATTAGATTCTCTATATTTTTATTTTCCTTTTGAAATATCAAAAATATATAAAAATTTCCTTCATTTTTTATTCAGAATGATTCATTTTATTTTTGTTCATTTATTTTTGTTTTCTTTATTTTCTATTTTATATTTTTCTGAGACAGTATCTATGTAATCTCAGCTGGCCTGGACTTGTCATGTAGACCAGTCTGAATTCAGTGTCATAGACAGTGCCTGCCTTTGCCTCTGGATCAAAGGTATGAACCACTTTATTGGCATAAAAATCATTTTAATAGTTGTTTTGTGCCTAGATCTACTAAAGACTTCACATGGGTTAATGAATTTAAATTCATTGGAAACACCTGAGGTAGACCCTGTGTCATTGTCTGCTTCCACTCCAGAAATGCAGAGAGGAAGGCTTATGACCTGGCAGTTTAACATATCTAGTACTTTGATCTATAGCAGTCTGTCCTCCATGTCTAAGCTACAACTTCACTATACTAATGATTTTTAAAAATATTTTATTTATTATTTTTATTTTGTGTATGAGTGTATTGCCTGCATGTATGTACATGCCTGTGTCATATACAATGCTGTAGAGTTCAGAAGAGAGCTTGGGATTCCATTGGAACGAGAGTTAAGGACAGTTCATAGCTGCCATGTGGGTGCTGGGAATCGAACCCAGGTCCTCTGCAAGAGCAGTCAGTGCTCTTAACCTCTGAGTTTGTAGCCCCTACTAGTGGTTTTTATACTGACTCTTGTAAATAGAAAATCAAAACAGTCACAGTCTCTGAAGGATCTGTTTTCTTGCAATTGCTGTGAATTTGAGGGTACACTACTTAATAATTAAGTTGTCATTCCCAATTAAGTGAAAAACTTTCTTAAAATAATAATGCCTGAAAATATAGAAGCATCAGGGTAAAAATCATCCATAGGATATGAGCAGTTTGTTTACCTATATTTTTCTCCAAAAAGCATTAGTTCTTTCAAGCTTTACTTGCCTTTAATAGAAAGATGAATGTATATTATTATTCTGATAATAAAATCTGCCAAGAAATACAAAAGCAGACTGTATTCTGACTATGAGATTGGATTTGAAAGTTAGATACTTACAAACTACAGTCAGTCTTAAAAAACAATGCCCTAATACCAAGTCCTTATGTGTGAGTATGTATCTAGTTTTACCTGCAGGAACCAGGATAATGAAAAGGAATCAGAGAGGTGAAGGGAAAGAAAGAACCTAATAGAGGATAACCGTAGGAGGCTTTTGTTCTAAGGGAGAAATGGATAATAATTGGGGTATTTAAATGAGAGTAGGAAAGGAGAATTAAACAAGGAACCTTGGGGATAAAGGGAAAGAAGGAGCTCAAGAAAGGTGGGACTGTAGGAACTAGTATTATCAAAGAAGGAATGGGGAAAATCAGGACATTTTAAATGGGGAAACCATGGAGGGTTAGACAGGGACAGACAAAGGGACATAAATAATGCCTAACTAGTTTTAAAAAAACAGAGGGAATCATATTAGTCTAACAACCTAAGGAAAAATTACACATACAATTATCTCTATGTGTGTACAAGTGTATAGTTAAGGGCTACAAAACAAGTAACAGGAGAAACATTCCTTTGAGTTGTTGGCTAGAGTGGTCCCCTAAAAAGATCCCCCAAATTACACAGGCTATTGCCACAGCCCTTGGTTGCCTCAAACAATTTGAAGGTAAGACCCTACTACTGAAGATAGAACATTCTTTGGACACAATACTTTGAGAAATGGACCCAAAGCTGACCTGGAAGTCTAGCTCTCATAGCTTATGAAGGTGCCAAGAGAAAACAGCAATTGACGGTCTGACACCAGCTTCAAGATCAAACAACCACATCAATGGCCAGCACAGCATACTGCACTGGTGCAGTAGTGGCACTTTTATCTTGGGAGAATTCAACAGCTATCTAGATGGAGTACAAGCCCACCCAGTGGGAGGAAACTCAAATGTGGTGCTGTAAACATAACCAAATACACATGGCTGGAGAGATCCTAGATCTTAAACAAAACCCCCAAGACTGTCACATCCCTAGACTAATGTCATTTCTTCTTATGTGCAAAATATGTATCCTTATATTTACAGACAAATATCACAGTCACCACTCATCAAAGTATCTTCTTGTGTGCCAGACGGTGACTATTACCATGTACCTCAACTGGTCACACACAGACATTATCTATGAAGTGCCCAGGCCTAGGTGACACATATACAGTGCAACCTCTACAACTAAGGCCCACAAAACATAGAACAGGGGTAAAGAGGTCACTAATGAATCTTTCAACTCTCATTAATAAAGCTCTTTCATACAACAGACAACCAAGGAACATAAAAGGTCACAAATGGCCAAACCATAGAGATTAAAATTCCACAAAATGCTGGTCCTTGGACAGACCTGCTATTTTAAACTTCACCCACCCAGGTTTCAGGGACCATTGCAGAAGAGGAGGTGGAAAGATTGTAAGAGCCAGTGAGAAGGTGCACGACCATATGGAAATACAAGCTCCTGGAGGTTTGCTTGTATGAATATACAGCAGTGGCGTCAGTATAAATAAATCCCATGCAAACTCAAGCAGACAAAACCCAGCATAGAAATGGGGCTCGGGATATAAAGAGCAGACCCTTTAGCTGAAGAAATATTGGAAACTGATTACTGTTAGGTGAGAAAGAGCTTTTCTTCCTAAAATGAGGGACTTTCGATAAGCTGATCATACCTCAGTAGATGAACTTGCACTAAGTAACATCTGGGAACACTAACTTGACACATTGGGCCTTAACAAAAATGACAGAATGTGTAAATTTCAGTGGTTGTGGGGGTCCTATGGGAGGGTACCAGTTGGGACCGGGGTATAAAGACAATTAGGAGTCAGTGAAATGTTCTGTATGAAATGAATGAAAATTTAATAATTAAAAAAAACAGTGCATAGATAAAAAATGATGTAATAAATAGATATTCAAGTCTAATTTAAAGCTTGAACTCATAATCCTCCTTCCTCTTTCTCCTGAGTGCAAGGATTACAGGGTGTGATCATGCCCAGCTACCAAATTTTTTTATTGAAATCAAAGTCAATATGGTATCATAATGTCACATTATGATAGTGCTTGACCAAAAACAGCTTGACTCTTAGCTACCATTAAAACAAAGAGTGGGGCTCAATCTGCTCTGAGAAATTGGTACTTCATGTTTGTTCCCAGAAATGTCCTCCCAAGCAAAGGCCTTGTTTTCTTTATTGAAATAAGAGATCCATCATGTTACAGGGAAGGGCTGTAGGACCTTATCTTATCAGAGATGTATTTTTTCCTTTTCTAACCCCTACTGACCCAGAATAGCATACAGAACCACAAACAAATATTATCAGTCTAATTCCATCTGTTCTCAAGGACATAAATGAGATAATACATTGCTTTCAATGAAGAGTCATTGCTTGCAACCCTTAATATTTTTATCACATAAGCAGACAGACAGACAGACAGATACACACACACACACACACACACACACACACACACACATTACTCTTGATCAAAAGTAAAAAGGGTTATGACAGATTAAAGCTCTATGTTTAGGGCCCAAGAGGAGAGCAAGTTCTAGTAAATTTATTTATATTATAAACAAGCTGAGATAGTGTCAAAGGATCTCAAAACATAAGGCTAATTTTTCTCACAAAGATAGAAATACTTCCATTTGTCCAGAAAAGTCATTCCCACAATAATGCTTATATTTTTATTACTTTTCTTTCCTTCTGCATTTAAATTGAAGATATATCTCTAGTAAATAACATATACTCATTCTTTTTTTCTATTCAGTTTGAAAATGTCTAGCCCTTTTAGATTTGATGTAGTTGTTGGCATTGGCTTTATATGCACATTTGCTACATGCTTGTCCTGTGGTCCTTGTTCCTTTGTCCCTCTTTTGTGTATTATAGGTTTTAGAGTTGATAATCATCTGTCTCTACTTTCTTACAAAGCTATTTCTTGTATTCTTTAATGCCTTACATTTTGGTAATAGCAATTCTAAATTAGGTTTGGAAGTCAAGTAATAATAGCATTCAATTTTTCTCTTTTCTTTCAAGACACTCAATAAAACATTTTTTTCCAATGTAAATCTTAAAATAACCTTTAGGAATATCTTTTATGAATATTTTCACAGATTTGTTCAGAAGTTCATTAAAATTACAGAATCTAAAATTGATGTTAATAGTCTTCTGTCATACATTAAATGAACAATGTGATTTAAAAAATATTTTATTTTTGTTATGTATATGAGTGCATTGTCTGCATGTGTGTATGTGCACCTGTGCTATGCAACACCTATGGAGGCCAGAAGAAATTGTCCGACCTCCCTGGAACTGGAGTTACAGACAGTTGTTAGCTGTCATGTAGGTGCTGGGAATCGAACCTGGGTCCTCTGAAAGAAAAGTCAGTGCTCTTAACTTCTCAGCCATCATCCAGCCCCAGGCACTGTGGTTCTTAGAAATCACTTTCAATGCAGAAATATTTCACATATTTGTTAAATGAAAATAAATAAAAATCCATACAATTTTCTTTACTAGCTCTGCTGATACATAAAAGCATGATTGCTGCTGCTATATAAATGCAGAACTGTTATTTTTAATTAATCTGCTGTCTTAGTGGCACCTGTCTACAACTTCTAGCAGACTGCTGTGGAGGCTTTAGGATTTCCCACATAAGGAGTCATGCTTTCTGATTAATAAATATGATGCTGCCGGAAAAATAAAGAAAAACTTGTGAAGAAAACTTATTGTGAAGAAAACTGCTTTGATCGTTTAACCCCGACTCTTCCCAGCTTCATTCCCAGCACTTTACTCTTCCAAATTTGTGTCCACATTTTAAAAATAACCCATTGACTTCAACTTGTGCTATGTGTCTAGTTCTGTGTTTGGGACCATCCACTTGAATGCGGTAAACTATTAAAAGACTAACCTTTAAAGAAAATTGTCTCTCCCTTTCCCAGAAACCATCAACAATAGTTGATCCTTATGTAGCTCCTTTAGAGAGAAAATATGCAATATTTTCTCATTTGTATTTGATGTCCATCTTCAACTTTGCGCTTTATTGAGATTCTTATGTCTTTGACATGCAGTCTCTTTTAATCATGCATATAAGAGAGCTGAGTCTCTTTGTTGTGTAGCTTTATTGAATATTTTCTCTGTTTCAAATGCAGCTACATTGTTTTATTTTCAATGCATATGGTTATACAGTATTATGATTTTACTATATGGTTGGTTTTGTTTTGCTAAAAATAGTTAATGGATATGATGTCTCTGGAAGAAATCTCAACTTAATCATGGTATGATCATTTTTATTTCTAGAAAGATCAATTTGATAGTGTTTTAGTAAGGAATTTTTCATTGATAGATGATTGTACTGTTTATAATTTTCTAATGTTATCCTTATCTAATTATTTTAAGCACCTGGAAGGAGAGAGATACTAGTACGAGGAAGAAATCAATGACAATGTTTTACCTCCTCTTCAACACCTAGTAATTTGCCCATTTGAAGCTACAACAGAACGCAGAAGCCAAATTTAGCTCCTCATTCTGTTTAACTATATCACTCAACCTTCATTCTTGAACTAGTTTTTTCCAGATGAATTTTATTTGATTATTTGCAAGTCATATTTTGCATTATTTTCTATTACATCTCAAAAAAGACCTTAAATGTAGGAACTGTCTTAATTACAAATTGATTTAATAGCTATACTTTAAATGAGATGTTGATTTTTTTTCTTAGCACTAGTGGTGTTCTGATACTCAAGTGATGTCTGTTTACAATGAATTCATTATGTTTACTGCAAATGTGATATGGTTTCCCATCATATGTACTGACATCAACACATATGAAAAAGTATGCTTAGACACACAGTTATACAAACTCAGACATACCATATACTGACCTTTGTTAAAAATATTGTGATTAATGAATTGGGTTATGAGAAAGATTGCCGAAATTAAGCAAAATCTGACAGATTCTTGAAAGTACATATAATTTAGATAAAATTGTTTGGGGTTTGGGAAAGCAAACCCTGGTATAAAGATAGCTTGATAAATACTGTATTACAGTAAAATTTATTTTAAAATGGAATATAATTCCATGTAGCTGGAGCTTATGAAAAAACAGATCCATAATTAGCCATATTCTAGATTTCTGGCTAACTAAATTTTCACTGACAACTTATAGGAAATAAAAGAGTGAACAATATCTACATATTTTACTCACTAGCATTGAGAGGCAATGACATCATTAATTAAATGCTGGAAAGATGATAATGATGATGATAAATAAAACAGATAACAGTGTTCTTCAGGATTCTGGAAGCCTTCCACTTATGTTATTTGCATGTGTAAAGAGAAAAGCAAGCATCTGGCATGCCAGATGGCTTATATTTGTGATGCCCAAGGTAAAAAGAAGACTGCAGATGATAGAAAGATATGATCCTACTGATACCAATAGTTAAGTATTCAAATTATGCCACAAGCATTTTTCTCTATAGGATATTAATGTTACTATGCATCAAAAAGATATTTAACAAAATAAGAGAAACAATCTGAATTTAAATTTATTCCTCATTATAGAAATATCCCCTTTCTATTCATATAAGTGGCTAGTTATTTCTAAAACATTATATATTTTTTGAAATTTCAAGCCAATCTTTGTTTGAAAAGGAAAGACTCCTCTGTTGACTGCATTCTCTGTATGTGTCTTCATGATTAAAAAGCATTGAGTCATGTAAATGTAATTTTATCTTTTGAGTTACTTTAGTGTTTGTCTCGAAAAATTTGCTTTCCTAAAATATGTCAAGTACTCTATCTTCTAGCATGTAATTAACTCAGAGCATCTAGATGGTCAATCTGCATTCCATATTCTTGCTCCTGAACTCTTATGGCAAGTACTTTGAAGACAGATGCTTTTGAGAAGCAACAACTCAGTTTCAGTTAATCTCTTTGCAGGGCCAAAGTTTATTTATCTTTTCAAGTTATCAAGGAAAATTTGATACCTACTTTTGTACTTACCTGCTTAACTGTTCAGGAATTTAATGATTGCTAATGAGACTCTTGTTAAGTGTATAAGAGCTGATTTCACATTAGTAACTTAGTAACATGTAACCTACAAATTAAAGTCCACAAGGAAAATGTGATTAAGACATAAAATATATATTTCATTAAACATGTCTTTGAGATTCTTTGTCTTTAAAAATATTTTCATTAAGTACATTGCTCAAAAATTGAAAAATAGCAAGCAAAAACCTCTAGTTTATACCTATAATACCAGCATTCCAGAGGCTGAGCCAGAATTACTGTGTTTGACTTCAGTCTGAGATTCAGAATAAGGCAGAATCTCAGAAAGTAAAAAAACAAAATTAAAAATAGCAACCTTCACAATCAAGCAAAAGACATTAAAAATATCAGTTAAATGAGGTACTGAAAGCAGATAAGTTGAGAGAAACAAAATAAAGTAAAATGAACTCTATTAACATATTTATACTTAACATAGTATTTAGTCCATGATTTATTTTGTTTTAAAATTTTAAATTTGCTTTTAATTAAATGAAGAGTCATTTAATAGTTGTGTTTTTCTACAGATGGATGTCCAAAAGCTTTTAAAAGTTAAATAATTTTATAAGAATAAATTCGTTATTTTACTTGTATCAAATAGATAAGATCTTCAAAATGTTGTGATTACAATATACCCTGTTAAATTCACAGTATAGAATTTGACCTTGTCTTGATAATTCAAGTTTTAATTTTATATTGCCAAGATACATACTAAAAATATAAATTTAGATTATTATATAATTATACTCAGCACTGAAAGAGTTAAAGCAATTTTTCAAACACTTAAAATATGAGTATATTATTTTAGGTAGTCTCACAGATCGATTTTTTAAAATAGAGCTAAGGCCATAAATGTAGTAATGCTTAGATATTTCCATAATAAACTTTTTTCTTATCTCACATCAACTATGACAGATATTTCTGAAAAATACATATAGTAACTTCATGAAAAAATAAGTAATATTCACTGCAAAATAGGACTCTGATATCTTCTGTAAGAGGCTGTTCTGGCTCTTTTCTATTCATTTCTTCTATTTTTCTCTATTTCAGATTAGATTATCCAGCCCCACTCCATGGGAATAAGTAGTGTGTTAGGTTTTTTTTTTTCCCCTCTCAAAACTAATGCCTTGGTGCTCTGCAAATATTAGACTTTTGAAATTGCCGAAAATGACCTTCAAGATTTCTAGGTGAGAATCCACAGACTATGGGGACAGTACGTTACATGTGGGATTAATTGAAGGATACTGAGATGGAAAGATGTCTGGTGGCTTTGGGTATAATCACAGATGTCCTTAAAAGAGGAAATCAAGAAAATTTTAAGCACAGCAAAGAAAAGGGCCTATGGAAGAGAAGGCAGAATAGGAAAGAGGTGATTGGAGTTTACTGTGAAG
Source organism: Nannospalax galili (assembly GCF_000622305.1). Lineage (NCBI taxonomy): Eukaryota > Metazoa > Chordata > Mammalia > Rodentia > Spalacidae > Nannospalax > Nannospalax galili. The sequence goes on from NW_008353027.1 coordinate 42,330, forward strand.
ATGGACGAATGCACAGGGGGTGTATGGCCAAGGTAAATCTTGTGGCCAGTGGAAGCCAGAAAAGGCAAGGAAATGGATTCTTTTATAAGACTCTGGGATATTAGTCACTCAGTTACTGAAAATTCCTTATAGTAGCAAAGAAAACCAGTAAACCTTGGCCAGTGTGCTTAAGATGTGATCTATTATTGCTTTAGTCAGCTCAGGAAAGCACGCATAATGCTTCTCAGAAGCCAACTGTCCAAATGAACCCACATTGGTGGTTAGAGCTTCAACAAAAGGCTTTTGGAGACACAGAATTCAATCCATAGCATATATTAAAGTATATATCAGACAGATAGCTCTGCAATTAAGAACACTAGTTGCTCTTGAAGAGCACTGGGGTTCATTTCCCAGCACCCACATGATGGCTAACAAGTGTCTATAACTCCAGTTCCAGGGGATCTGACATTGTTTTCTGGCCTATGGGGGCATTTCCTGACACTGGTGTACTTACATACATGCAAACAAAACATTCATATACATAAAATTAAATAAATTTTAAAATATATGTCAAAGTTGCCAAAGACTGGTTAACAATGGGATTTACCACAGTAGTATATTTAAAAATAAATTAGGATTTTTTTGGTGATTTCCAAATAGTTATTTGGAAACTACAGACCAAGATATTGAAGAGAGTGCAAATGGAGTAGTTCTAATGTATTAAAAAAAAACAAATTAGTGTATGATTTTAGACTTGTATGTAATATAAAGATTATTACATAGGCCTAACAAATAAAATCTTTGGTATCTCTATCAAATTTTAAAATATACATATTAATTAAATCATGAAATTATTATTGAGATGTTCTGGCATTTATTATAGTATTAGATAATTCAAAATTCCCTACAGTACATTGATTAAAATACAAGTATCTATGCTCTTAGTTTCAGATTGCATTTCAGGCTTACCTATCATTGAATATTTTGCAGGATAATCTCTTACCCAATATTTTATATCTTGGCACTCTTTACTCATACATTCAAACACATAATTAATAGATAAGGTATAAAGTTGAATATACAGAATCTAGAGTTAAAGAGTATAGAGAAAAGGCACATAGAAAACTGAGAGCACAAAATTTCACAATTGAGTCCCATCTAATCAACAGTATGAGAAGACAGAAAATTCACATACAAGCTCTCATAATACATTCAGGAAGATTTTAATGGAGTAGGACGTTTGGGTGAGTCTTGGAGATCTTCAGTTTTCCAGGTAGAGGAACACTACTATGCAGTGGGATAAAAGCTTAAAAGGAATGGAAGCATTTGGGATTTTTGTACTGGGTGTCATTGTGAAGGAAGGGTGAAAGGGTCGAAAGAAGGATAAGCCAAACAGGGTATGACATGACACTTTGGCAGAATATATGGTATTTGGTTTCCTTATTCTACTGAAAGTTATTTTCTTCTAGCCTTAACTTTCTGGCATGTGTGAAAGATTAACTTGATCAGATACATGAGTACTAGCTCCTGTAGTTGTACATGCTTTAGTAAAAGATCATTATGCTAAATCATCAGAAAATGAAGTGCCTCATGATAGCAAGAGAAGACAGATGAAGTTCAATTTAGTGTGAAGGAACATGATATAACTGTGGAAAATCGCTAATATTTGATGAAAGGAAGTCTAAATTAGGATAAAACCCTACTGAGAAATACACATACAATATATGTATATGAATGTAGGTGCGTAGCTGACAGCTATGTAACAAGAAACACGGTGCCAGACAGGAGAAACATCCCTTTGAGTTGGTGGTCTGAGTCATCCAAGAGACTCCCAAAATAACAGACTTTGGCTACAGCCCTTGATTATCTCTTAGAACTTAGAAGAAATATCCTATTGCTGAAAACAGGATAGTGCTTTGGACACAGAACTTGGAGCAATTGCTCTGGAACTGACCTGGAAGCCCCCTCTTTGAAAGCTACCTCTTATGGTATTAAAGTATACAATGCAAGCTGCTAAGTCAGAAAACCAATCAATTGTGCAACCCAGCTGTAAACCCTAATAACCACTAAAATGGTCTTCATAACAAACTATCTCTATTTGAGCAGAAATAGTACTTTTTTTTTTTTTTTGGTCTTTTTGAGACAGGGTCTCCCTGTAGCCCCAGGTATCCTGGAACTCACTATGTAGTCCAGACTGGCCTTGAACTCACAGACATCTGCTTACCTCTGCCTCCCAAGTGCTGGGATTAAAGGCATGCCCCACCATGCCCAGCAGAAATAGTACTTTTATCTTGAGGCAATGAACAGCTATCTGACTGCACATAAAGCCAGTTCAGTGGGAAGCAACTCATTTGTGGTATTGTAAATATAGTCAAATATACATGATTGGAAAGATCATAGTTCCTGGAGAAAACACTATCTCTGTCATATTGCACAACAAATGAAATTTCTTATTGTATGCTAAATATGTAACTTTATATTTACAAACAAGTATACCTCTCACCATTTAAAGAAGCTTCTTTGTGCAATAGATTGAGACTTACAGAGTTCACAACTGATGAAACACAGAGACTCATGGTCTGTGGGATGCCCAACCCTAAGTGACACATCTACCATGGAACCTCTATCCTAAGGCTCATGGTTCATAGTGGAACTGGGGACAAAGGGAATATTCGTGCTTCTCTCAACTTTCACTAGCAAAGATTCCTTATGGAGCAGATGGTGACTAGTACAGAAGCCACAGGTGACCAAAATGTTGAGAATAAAAGACTTCAGAGTTTGCTTCCCTGGATAGGACTTCTATATTAAATATCACCTACCCAGTGCTTAGAGACCGTTGTGGAAGAGGAGATGGAAAGTCTGTAAGAGCCATTGGTGGTGCAAGTTACCAGACGGCTAGTAACTTGCTCATATAAGCTTAGAGGAATGATGACAACATGCACAAGTCCCATGCAAATTCAAACCAGAAAAGCATAGCACAGAACTGAGGAAATGGGTAAGAAAGCTTACCCTAGCCGAGGAACCAATGGCAGGTGGTCACTGCTTGGACTTCATACAGGAGTGATACTAGATAGGCTGACCAGACTCCAGAGGATGAACTCATACAGATATCTGGGGACACAAACTTGATTCCATAGACCTTAAGATACATGACAAAATGCATGAAATCCAGTGGGCAGCTATGATAGGTGCAGGTAGGGGAGGGGAACTAAATGTTATTAAGATGGATTGTATGAAACACAAAAATCTCAATTAAAAATGAAATTCACTAGTCAAGATACAATTTCAGGAAAATTGTATGTAAAACTCTATAAGAAAATTAGGAAAAAGTTTCTGATCTCCAGTAATTTAATTAACACAGAGAGGAACTGAGTCCATCAAGTAGCAAACAGTGCTGAGCTTATGCCATTCAGTGCATTTGATTTTATAGTAGAGAGGAGGCATCAAGGAGCAAGCAGACTGGTGCAATTTCATCCGAGTACCAGACCTGTTGGATCAAGGTTTCATTGAAGAGATGATTTGACTCCCTCCCTTTCAAGTGGTGACTTCCTGAGATTAGTCAGTGAAATATTTTTACCTACTCCACCATAATTGGTGAAGAGATGTTTTCAATAGAACAGAATATACTGCCACTCATTCAGAACACAGAGGATCAACTCCAGAGTTGGAAGAAAATATAGTAAATGCCTAAAAATATATTTAGTGGGTGATGACTATGCCATTATTCATACCCATGGAATTATCTATATTTTGTATGCTAAGAGTCTTATTCCTTCATCTTTTCCAAGTCTATTTTATCAACTGCTGCAAAAAAAAAAAAAACAAAAAAAAAACGATTAAACATAACATGAGATAACTGGATAATAGAGAACATGTTTCTCAGACATTATACCAGAAATAATGAAACTTAAGGTGTATACACATCACTATAAACTCTAAACAAAATTCCAGATGAATATTTTTAAAATCACTAAACATGAGATAAAATATAAATCATAACATCTTTGGAACTCATGACAAAAAAAATTCTTAGGAAGACATAAATAACTTCCTTAAAAAGATAGGTGTAAAACAGCACACCTGTAATCTTGGCCCTTGTGATGCAAAGACAATTGCTTTGAGTTTGAAGCCAGTTTAGGATACATACAGAGTTCCCAAGCAGCTAGGACCATGTAGTAAGATCTTTTTTCAAACAGAAACGATAACAACAACAAAAAGGGGTTTAACTACAAATAGCACAAATATAATATGGAGATATATAAAGTTTTGCCAACAGCATGCTTATCTGACTGAAAGTAATGAAAGAAATTCATTTAAGGAGACCTTAACAGACAGCCTGAGAGTCCCTGTTCTGGCGTCCCTCTGGAGTAGAAGCTGAGAATTCAGCAGACCACCTGAGAGCACCTGGTTCTAGCTTCAGTGTGAGCTTCCACAAATTGCACAGTAACCAACCCCTAATTGGGATTATGTGAGGCCCCTCCTATGATGCCGGAGCAGACCTCTGCCCTATAATGGGGTAAGACTGAGACCTTAGCAGACAGCCTGAGAGTGCCTGTACTGGCCTCCATTGGTGTAGCTGCTAAGAACTCAGCAGACCGCCTGAGACCCAAAAATCAGGCCTCCCCTTAGGGAACACCCCCAATTTTTCTTTGAGTATGGGCTAGTAGTGGTCCAAATGTTAGAAGGAAGCTTGAGTGTACCTGACTGGAGCCTGACTTGGGCTTCTGTGGGAGCTCCTGAGTTGCTGCTTTGAAGTGATCAGTCCCCTCTAAAATAAAACTTGAGAAAACCTGAATCCTGGACCAACTGGCTTTACATAACCAAATAGAAAATGACCCAGGCACACCAATATTACAAACAGAAGCAAACTTCAACTTAATTTTTAAAGCAGAATCACAAATAACAAAAGAAATTCACATGCCAAAATCACAAAGAGAAAATAATAAAATGGAAAGCCAAAACACTATGTCCCCACCAAACTCCACCAGTCTTGTAGAAGAGTTCTACAAGAATCCCCTAGAGAAATCCCAGGACACAGAATGTAAAAGAACAATCATAAACATTATCAAGGAATTCAATGAATTTAAACAACACATAAGTAAACAAATCAAAGAACTGAAAGAAGATAGGGACAAAATTCTGAATGTTTTCACAAAAGGGATAGAAACATTGAAGAAAACTCAGGCTGAAAGAAGAAGGAAGTAAAAAACTCAATAAGCCAACTTGAAACAATAGGGGAAGGCTCATCAATAGATTGAATGCAATAGAAAACAAAATCCATCAACACTGTTGGGTAAATTTGAAAAAGTGGACTACTCAAGCAAAGATTATGAATAAATAAATTTTAAAAAACCCCAAGAATTGAATAATCAGGAGATGTGGGACACCATGAAACGACCAAATCTATGTATGATAGGCATAGAGGAAGGAGAAGAATTTCAGGTTAATGGTATTGACCAGAACTTAAACAAGATTGTAGAAGAGACTTTCCCAAAATTAAGGAAAGACATCCCCATACAAATAAAAGAAGCACATAGAACACCAAACAGACAGGACCAGAAAAGAAACTCCCCACAGCATATCATACTAAAAACACGAAATGTACAGAACAAAGACAGATTAATGACAGCAGTAAAAGAAAATCAAGTCACATATAAAGGAAAGCCCATCAGAATTACAGCTGATTTATCAATGCAAACTAAGAAAGCCAGAAGAGCTTAGAACATGGAATGAGAGCCCAGAATACTTTACCTAGCAAAAATGTCTATTATGATTGAGTGAGAAATAAAAATCTTCCATGAAATGAATAGCTGGAAAGAATACATGTCCACAAAACTGGCCCTTCATAAAATACTTGAAGCAATACAAAGATTGGAGAAAGGAACAACTATACCCCAAGGGCAATGAAATAAACTAAATAAAGGTGTAATTGTGGAAGCACAAAATTAGACAAAGAATGCAAACAACAATCAAAATGATGGCAACTGATATATATCTTTCAATTTAACTTTAAATATCAATAGACTGAACTTCATAGTTAAAAGATACAGGATAGTGTAATGGATTAAGAAACAAAATCCATCTCTTTGTTGTTTGCAAGAAACCAATCCCACTTTCAAGGACAGGCACTACCTTAAGATGAAAGGATGGAAAAGAATATTCCAAGCAAATGGTACTGAGAAACAAGCAGGGGTTTCAAATTCTAATAGCTGCCAAAACAGATTTAAAAATAAAACTAAACAGAAGAGATAAAGATGGTCACTTCATTCTGATCAAAGGAAAAATGAACAAAGAAGATGTTACAATCCTGAACATATATGCACCAAAATCTGGTGCACAAAATTCATTAAAACAAAACAAAACAAAATACTATAGGACTTTAAGACAGAGATTAACCCCAACTCAGTAATAGTAGGGGACTTCAGTACTCCTCTGTATCCATTAGACAGGTTAAGAATGGATGAAGAATAAGCAATAAGCAGAGAGACACGTGAATTAAATGATACCATACATCAAATGGACCTTACAGACATTTTCGGACTACTCCACCCAAGCACCAAAAAATACACTTTCTACACAGCAACACATGGAACTTTCTCAAAAAACATTGAACACATACAAGGGCACGAAACAAACCTCAACAACAAAAAATTGAAGTAGTTCCATGTGTTCTATCAGACCACAATTCAATAAAGCTCAAAATCCACTCCGGAAAAAGCCATAGTTATTACATGAACTCATGATGAAAAACAACACACTACTAAAGAATGTGTGGATCAAAGGAGAAATTAAGAAAGAAATAAAGGAATTCCTGGAACTCAATGAAAAGGAAATATTACACAGAAAAACCTCTGGGACAGTTAAAAAACAGTACTCTGATGGGAGGTTATAGCTCTAAGTGCCTACATTAAAAATTAGAAAGAGCACAAACAAATGCTGCAACACTGCAACTAAAGATGCTGGAAAGGCAATAACAAATGAAACCCAGACCCAGCAGAAGAAAAGAAATAACAAAAATCAAAGCAGAAATTAATGAAATAGAAACAAAGAAAACAATGCAAAGACTCAATGAATCTAAGAGCTGGTTCTTTGAAAAGCTGAACAAGATAGAGAGACCCCTAGCCCAGTTAGCCAAAAGGAAAAGGAAAAAAAAAAAAAGAGAAAATTCAAATTTAAAAAAAAATCAGAGATGAAAGGGGAAACATAACAAGAGACATCCAAAAGATCCAGAACATTATAATGGAATAGTTTAAAAACCTATACTCTAAAAAATTTGAAAACCTAAAAGAAATGAGTGGATATCTAAAATCATGGGAACCACCAAAGTTAAACCAAGAATAGATCATCAGCTTAAATAGACCCATAACATATAAGGAACTGAAACAGTAATACAAAGCCATCACCTAAAATAAGCACAGGCCCAGATGGATTAAAGCACAATTCTATCAGATGTTTAAAAAGACCTCTAATCAATATTACTTAAATTATTCAAAAGATAGAAACAGAGGATACACAAATGAAGCCAGCATCACTCTAATACCCAAACAAGGTAAAGATACAATCAAAAAAGAAAACTATAGACCCATAACCTAAATGAACATAGATCTAAAAATTCTCAACAAAATATTTGGAAACTGCATAAAGATGTATATCAAAAAGATCATTCACCATTATCAACTAGGCTTTATTCCAGAGACACAGGGAAGGTTCAATATATCCAAGTCAATAAATGTCATCAATCATACAAATGTACTCAAAAACAAAACCCACATCATTTCAATGGGTGCAGAAAAGGCTTTTGACAAAATTCAGCATGCATTCATGATAAAAGTTCTAAAAAGAATAGGACTGGAGGGAACATAACTAAAGCCATATAGAACAAACCCACAGCTAGCATCATTATAAATGGAGAAAAACTGAAAGCATTCTGTGCTGGATAGCTTTAGTGTCAACTTGACACACCTGGATTGAGGGAGCCTCAATTGGGGAATTTCCTTCATTGGACTGGCCTGTGGCCATGTCTGTGAGGCATCTTCTTGATTGTTGTGTGATGTGGGAGGGCTCAGTGCATTGTGGGTGGTGCCACCCCTGGACAGATGGGCCTGTGTTGAATAAGAAAGCAGGCTGAGCAGGGGCCAGGGGAGCAAGCCAGTAAGCAGTGTTCCTCCATGGCTGGTGCTCCAGCTCCTGCTTCCAGTTTCCTGCCCTGAGTTCCTACCTTGTGCTCCCTGATGAACTGCAATGTGGGAGATGTAAGCTGAATAAACCCTTTCCTCCCCAAGTTGATAGTCGTCAGAGTATTTTGTCACAGCAATGAAGAACAAACTAAGACACATTCCCTTTAAAATTAGAAATCAGACAAAGATATCCACTATTTCCACTCCTTTTTCAATATAACACTTGCTTCAAACTCTTGCTAGAGTAATAATACAAAATAAGGAAATTAAAGGAGTACTAATTGGAAAAGAAGAGGTCAAATTATCCATTATTGCAGATGATATGATATACCCAAGAGATCCCAAATGTTCCACAAGAAAACTCCTAGAATTAATCAACACTTTAGTAAAGCGGCAGGTTGCAAAATCAATCTACAAAAATCAGTAGCCCTTGTATATACCAACAACAACCAATTGGAGAAACACTCCCATTCACAATACATGCAAAAAAAAAATATCTTGGAATAAACCTGACCAAAGACATCAAAGATTTCTACAAAGAAAAATTTAAGTCTTTAAAGACATTGAGGAAGACACCAGAAGATGCAAGGACCTCCCATGATCAGGGATTGGAAGAATTAATATTGTGAAAATGACCATCCTAGCAAAAGCAATATATAGATTCAGTGTAATCCCTATCAAAATCCTCATGACATACTTCACAGAATCACACACATGGACACAAAAAAATCCTTAAATTCGTATGGAAGCTCTAAAGACCTGGGATAGCCAAAGCAACTGTGAACACAATGAGCAATGTTGGGAGGATTACTGTATTAAATTTCAAAGTCTATAACAGAGCCATAGTCACAAAAACAGCATAGTGCTACAGAAAAATAGACACAATGGAGCACCATTGAAGACCCCCAACCTGAAAACACATAATTTCAGCCACCTGATATTTGACAAATGTGCCAAGAACACACAATGGAGGAAAGATGGCATCTTCAACAAATGGTGCTGGCAACACTGATCTACACCTGTAGAATAATGAAACTAGATCCTTATCTTTCACCTTGCACAAAAGTCAACATTAAATGGATCAAAGCCCTCAAGGTGAAACTGGAAACTGAAATTAACATATTGGCAGTAACCTACAAGACATCGGTGTAGAAAAGTATTTTCTAAATAGGAGAGCAGTTGAAAAAAAAAAAAAGTGTAGAGAAAACCCACAGAGTGGGAAAAAGTCTTCACCAGTGACACATCTGACAGAGGTTTAATATCCAGAATATATAAAGAACTCAAAAACAAAGAACCAAGAAAGCAAATGACCCAATTAAAAGATGTGCTAAAGATCTAAACAGAGTTCTCAAAGCAAGAAATTAAGATGATTATGAAACATCTTAAAAAGTGTTCAAGGAATACTTTACAGCACAACTTTTTTTTTTCATACAGAAGAATTCATTCCAAAGCAATTGACATTGAGACGTTTTCACATGCATTTCTAATCTCTATATGCATGACTATCACTGGTCACAGTCGCCCACCTTCTGAGCTCCTCGGCATCTGAGCATGAATACAAACTCGTCAGATAGACAGCCTTCCTCTCCCACTAGCCTGTAGAAGAATAAAACTAAATCCTTATCTTTCACCTTGCACATAAGTCAACTCCAAATGGATCAAAGACCTCAATGTAAAACTAGAAATCTTGAAACTATTAGAAGAAAATATTGGCAGTAACTTACAAGCTATAGGTGTAGGAAAGGATTTTCTAAATCAGACAGCAGTTGCTCAGGAATTAAGATCGGCAATCAACAAGTGGGACCTCATTAAACTAAAAGGCTTCTGTACAGCAAAAGAAACAACCAAGAAAGTGAAGAGAAAACCCACAGGGTGTGAGAAAATCCTCACCTGTGGCACATCTGACAGAGGTTTAACATCCAGAATATATGAAGAACTCATAAAAGAATTTAAAAAAAAGATGAAACAAGTTAAAGATGTGAACAGAGAGAGCTCAAAAAAAGAATAATTAAAAAAATAAATAAATAAAAAAAAGTGTTCAACATCCTTAGTAATTAGGGAAATGCAAATTAAGACCACTTGAAGGTTTCACCTTACCCCAGTAAGACTGGGTAGGATCAAAAGAACAAATGATACTGGCGAGAAAGGGGAATGTTCATTCACTGCTGGTCGGATTGCAATATCTTAAAACCCCTATGGAAAACAGTGTGGAGAACTCTTAAAAAAACTAAAACTGAATCTACCATATGACCCAGTTATATCACTCTTTGTTATATACCCAAAGGACTCATCCTATTTTAAAGACAGCTGTACAGCTATGTTTCTTGCTGCTCTTTTCACAATAGCTAAGAGATGGAAGCCCCCTAAGTACCTCTCAAGTGATAAGCAGTTAATGGAAATGTGGTACATTTGCACATTGGAGTTCTATTAAGCAGTAAAGAAAGATGAAATAATTAAATTACAGGTATGGATGGATCTAGAAACTGTTATACTAAATGAAGTAGCACAGACTCAGAAAAACAGAAGATGTATGTTCGTCCTCATTTGTGGATCCTAGCACCAAATCTGTATTACTGAGTGCATATCCTGATGCAACTGCAGGTACCAAAAATACGGAATGGAAACAGGGAGGTAAGGGAAAGAAGGAACCCAAAAGAGAAGAATAGTGGGATAAAGGTGTTGCTAAGGGAGAAATGTGTACAAAAGGTGTAAAGTGGAGGGTGAAAGAGAGCTATACAAACAACAATAAAGGGAAATAATAAAGGGAAAAACTCTTCAGATACACAATAAAATATTTTTTTAAAACCTTAAGCACAGAAGGAACCCTACAGGGATTGAAGAAAGCCCTTACAGAAGAAATACCCTTGTTAAATAAAAATCCTAGTGCCAGAGTTCAGTTGCCCCCCTATGAGCTGTTTGTCTGAGGGGCCCTGAAGCTTGCCAAAACAATCAAAGCCATTGCCAATAATGTTGGTTGTACAGCGGAAGTGGATGGAGGGACTCTATTGCTGAAGACACTGCTTGATGTGAATGTAGGAGAGGGAGAAATCAAGCTTGGAGTAAGCCAGAAACTCCCTGCCAATGGAATGAGTGGCTTTCATGGTGGCAAAAGGTGATAGGCAGATGGCTGGGCAAGAATCGTCTCCTATAATTTTGCTTAATAACAGACCCATGTGTTGCATTATCAACATATCAAACAATATGTTCCTTCTGGTACAATAGTGGAGTGTCTAGTGTATGTACAACAAGCAAATTTTTGATTGGATATAATGCCAGCTCCTAGAGGTGGAACACACATCTGGTACTATAGACAAGGCTAAACCCCTGTGATAGGGGAGAATATAAGCCCCAGTGGGAAGTCACTGCACTTGTTTTGTTAGATGGATATGATGTACCTGCTAAAGTACCATGCAAGCATCGGTGTTACTCCCACAGGTTAAGTTATTATAGCGGCCACTATGTAGATGTTCTTTCTTCTTGCTGTTTGTGTTTTTATAGTCGATGGAATCCCACTGATGTGTCAACACCCCACAGAAAACTGATGATGCAGAAACCTGAAAGTTCAATGCCTTGCCACAATAGGATGAAGATCATCCCACACCTTCCACCCCTCCAAGGCTCAGGGACTAAGTGGCTGGCAGAAAGAATGTAAGAGCTAGAGGAAGGAATGGCACATTAACTGGAAGTGTCTTCTGACCACTGTGCTGGAAAGTTATAGTCACACCTCCTTCCCATGCTCATCAAGGATTCAAGGGGGGAGACAATTACCCCTCCCACCCAGTCAGTTGACCAGCTGCATGTGAAGGCAGGGCTAACAATAAGCCAAGAACGCCAGGAGACACCTCTCTCACCATTTTCTGTGGCTCTCAGGAAGTCACAAGACCTATATTTGAGTGTGGACTTTCCAGTTCAGCCATAAATGCAGGGTGTCCATTCCTCCTACAGAATGTTCTGTTAAAAAAAGAAAAAGAAGAAAATGATAGGTGTTTGGATATATAGCTGAGAGGGAGCAGAGTAAACTGCAAGTGGATGGACTTGTACTCTGGAACATCTGGGGACACTGACTTCACACAGGGGGCCTTAACACCCAGAAGAGAGTATATGGTTTCCAGTGGGAGGAATATGGGAGGGTGGTGGGGGGACAGGGTTATAAAGATGATTCAGGAAATACAACAAAATTTAATAAAAACAAAATAAAAAGAAATTAATTTAAAAAGAATTTAATTACAAATATGACAAATATAATATGATGATATATAAAGTGTTACAAACAGTACGCTTATATCATTGAAAGTAATGAGAGAAATTGACAATAGCTGTTTATGACTGTGTTATAACTGTGTGTGTGTGTGTGTGTGCGTGTGTGTGTGTGTGTTAATCCATGTTGGTGGATCAGAAAGGGCAAGATTTTCTAATAAGATTAAAGCCTTTAATTCCCCATTCAGTGCTGGAGATGTCTTTTCAATAAAGAATGAGCAAAGCTCTTGCTGGAGAGCACAGTTCCTAGAGAAATCTGAAGTAACAGGTTATCAGAACTTTGGGTCTGCTCTTGGCCTTAAAATAATTCTAATAGGTTTTATTAAAAAAAAATACTTTCATTATTATTTACATTTTTGTGTATATACACTCATAAGTGTGTATTGCCTGCATGTGTGTAATTGCACCTATGTGATGAAATGTTGATGGATATCATAAGATGGCATCAGTTTCCCCTGGAACTGGAGTTACAGATGATTGATAGCCTCCAAGTGAATGCTGAGAATCAAAACTTCAAGATCAGCCAGTGCTTTTAACCCCTGAGCCATCTCCCCACAGGCTGTCTTTTTAAAATAACACTATAGTGTGGTTTAGATATGCCTCATCCACATTTGATAATGTTTAGTCATTTTATATACATAAAATCTCACATAAAATGAGAGAGAAAAATAACAACTGGGCAACAAAATAAGACATGAGAGATACTCTTAGTTTAGTTTCCCCTTCAAGTCAGTAATCAATTTGGAGATAGTCCCAGGCCAGATGAGTAAGGCAGAAAGGTTTGAAAAAGTCTAAGGTACAGGATATTGAAGAAAAGGCTCAATACTACTGGGACTTCTGAGAAGCAAATTACCTACAAATTTTTTTTTTCTTTAAAAAATGGAGCAAGCTCAATGACACTATTTTCAGAACTGGTTCCTAAACTTTGCTCTCTGAGGGTTAACAAGCCTTCAGAGCACTACTTGAGAATGAGCTGAGCTAGCTCCTCTAGACAGCCAGAAGTAGTCTGCTAAAAGCTCAAGGCTGACCAATGGTCCCCTTAGTTCCCAGGGAACTGTAAATTAAACTTCCATTTTATGAAATCAAAGATGAACCAAATGGAGAGAGAGCCCACAGCAGAGGCATCTTCTCAGGATATATGAGCTGTTTTCAGCGGTAAATCCAAAACAGGTAATACGCATATTAAAATATCATTTAACCTTTCTATAATCAGAGAAGTGCAAACTTAAATGACAAGAGGTAATATTTCATTTTGTTCAATATTGGGCAAAAGTAACATCTGAAACTATTGGTTGATGAGTAAGTGGTAACTTTGATGTGTAGATGGTTGAAATATCAATCAGCATAAGTAGTCCTATAAGGAATTGAAATGAAAGCTAAATATCTGCATACCTTCTGATCAAGCAAGTTTTCTCTATGAATATCTGGAAAGTAAGCAAAACTACTGTTATCAGAAAAATGTTCATAGAAAGAGAAAGCAGAAGCTAAGATTAGGAAATGAATGCATAATAAAGGTTATCAGCAGAATTTTAAACATGATATGTTATGCATAAAAGCACATTTATACTACACAAAATTATATCAATTCTATGGAACAAAATGTATAGAAAACAAGGAAGAGTGATATGTATGTGTGTTTATATTCAAAACTTTACAAATTGCTAACAAAATGCTATAAAAAGAAATGAAGTCAATTTACAAGATAAATATTTAATTTTATTTAATATACAGTGTGTACACATGTTGAAATTCTATGTAGTGTCCACTAATGAGTGAATTTATTATTTTGTAGAGCATTCAAAACTAAAATTGAAAAATAATGTATTAAATATAAGAAATCCTAACACTTTCTATGGCTGTTGTATAACAGAGGACCCTACTCTCTTCAAATTGAAACAAAACTTGCAAGTGACAAATGCCCCTTTTCAGAGTCATAGAAACAGTAAACAACTGATGTAGGAGGAGTGTGTGAACAGACAAACTGCTGAAGATACTGATAAAGTGTTCTATGGATTCATCTTTAGTGGGTCCTCATGCATCTTGGGATGGTCTTTTCAGTGATTCATCGGCCTTGGACATATCCCTGAACCTGAAAAGAATCCCTCACCAATATCTCTGTTAGTAACTGCAATAAAAACTCATTGGCTCACTAAATGGTACAGTCATCACTTTGGTCTGTCATGGGATCATATTTTTTGGTAAAAAGTGTGTGTCCTGTCTCCCCAGGAAAAAAAAAAAAGTATCTCAAATAAAAATGGCAAGGTGAAAGAAAATCAGATTGTAGACTTCTCTGAGGAACAAGGCCAAAAACACTCTGCCAAGAGAATTTATAATCAATCTGTTGTATGTACCGCAACACAAGCACAAAAACACACTGGGAACCTAGGTTCTCATCTCCTGAGAAGATGTTGCTGCTTTCTTTAGCATGGAATTCTAACAGAATGTTTAAATAAATAAGTAAAGGAAGAGGATTTTGAGTTTAAGTTACACATGATGAGAACAGTTATATGGCAAGTAGTTTAAAAAGGGAAACAAGAGACAGACAGAGAGATGAAAGAGAGAGAGAGAAAGAGAGAGAGAGAAAGAGAGAAAGAGAGAGAGAAACCAAAATTTTCAGCATAAAATTGTCAGGAAGCTCCAGCTCTAAGGAGGCTGCAAGCTACACAGAAATGTCAGATACTAAACAGGTACCAGTGAGGTATCACAGCTTTCATCACGGGCACAGATATCAGATGCTCCTACCAGTGCTGGACACATGAGCCCACCCCCCTCCTCCTCCCCTAACTGGAGCTCCAGATGTCTTTTCAAGAACCTCAAGACCATCAGATCAAAACTTGTCCCTAAAAGACATTTCTTTCCTCTACTTTTTATAAAATACCATTACTACCATGGGATTCCCTGTCTTGCAAGGTTTATTTCACATTATCAGAACTTCACTTGAAAGGAGAATGAGAGGACAAGTGTATGTCTTTCTTGTGCAGTGAGACTCTGGATGAAGAATTTCTTTCAACCCAAAATGAAATTCAGAGACATGCTGATGACCACCTGTCTTCCATTCACTCTTTAGTTTCCATAATCCTACCACAGTCTATGAGATCTACCTCCAAATGACAGAAGCTCATGCATCTCTGTCCTAGAAATCTTCAACAGCACCCTCATGCTCTTCAGCCAGTACCCCTCCATTGGTGAGAGATATTCATCCTAGAGGTAATTACTGCTGTCCCTACTATTCCCATTCATTTTTATTTCTTTGTCAATATGCCTTGTTTTTATGCTTTTTAGTGGTGATATTACCTACTAGAAAAGGATATAGTATTTACCTTTTATTAAAAATTGTTTGCTTTATTTGAGACAGGGTCTTCTTTTAGCCCCAGATGGTCTGGAAGTCATTATGTAGACCAGACTGGCCTTGATTTCATAAAGATCCACCTGTCTTGGCTTCCTCAGTGCTTGGATTAAAGCATGTGCCACTATGTATGGCTCAATAATTTCTCACTTTGGTCAAAGAAAAAAACAAAGTATAATGTTTTAACATATGTATTTTTGATAATTATTTCTATCAAAATAAACTGATGAATTCTATTGCCATCTTTCATATTTTATAATTATTATTTATTTGTTTCTATCTGTTTACACAGAATATCCCACACAATCTTTTTCATCTTTATACCTGTATTCCAAATGGCACCCTCCCATAACTCCCCACCCCCAGAACCCATATACTCTGTCATCTCTGCTACTGTCCACTGTGTTATCAGTACCCTCAGCCATTACCCAGTGCAAGTCCATCTGCCGCATCTAGTCAGCCTATCTAGAGATCCTTGTTTTAGGAAGATCAGCTGTTCTTCATCTAGCAGCAATCAGTTGTCAATGATCCCTTCAGCTAAAATTGGAGTCTGCTGTTCATTTTCCCAGTTCTATGCTGGATTGCTATCCGGGAATCTCTTGGGCCACCCTGGCCAGTAACTCAAGGGAAGGTATCTCCTTTGTGGAATTATTTCTTGTTATATAGCCTTTAGCTATACACATGGACCCTAAAAGGATTATACTGATCACTTTAATCTTTGGTTATACTTTCCTTTTGGGTGTTTAGGACCATACAATTGGCCATGATTAACCAATTTATTTCTATTCTTAAGGTCATTTGAGGATCTGTTCCTTAGGGGTCACATGGGCTTAGGAAGAACCCCTGGCTCCTTTCTTTTTACCAGATTCATCTATGTGAAGACAAGTTAAAGGTCATGCTCAACCATGCCTGGCTTCACGTGGAAACATGGAGGAAATGTTTCCTGTGTGTTGTCCCTTCTCTTTGTAGACTGGAAACTGATTCAAGCCCATCTGGTGGGATCTCCACAGCCTCCTTGTTGAAGAGGATAGGTGACTAACCACAGTTACAGGACATTTTGAGAGATGGTCTTTAGTGCCCTGGAATTTTGTCCATCTTGGAGGGCAAAGAGCCCTCCCAGATCTCTTTATTTCCCTCTGACCAAATTAGTATAGGCCACAAAGTATGACTGTTAAACATCCCACAAGGTTAGTACCACCAGTCTCGTACATTTTTAAAAAATATTTTATTTATTATTTTTATTTTATGTGTATGAGTGTAATGTCTGCAGGTATATGAGTGAACCCTTGTCAAGCAATGCCATGGAGATGAGAAGAGGGCTTTGGTTTCCCCTAGAACTGGAGTTAAGGAAGGTTCATAGCTGCCATATGGATTCTGGGAATCGAACCCAGATCCTCTGCAAGAGCAGTCAGTGCTCTTAACCGCTAAGCCATCTCTCCAGCCCCAAATCCGGTACTTTTAATTACCATGCACTATGTAGATAGTTTGGGCAAAAACCAAACATCCTCTGATGAACCTTGACTAGATATATATTATGTTCCTTGCACTAGTTGTATGTATAATCAGTAGGCTGTTGAACTAATATGGTTCTGTTTTTTTTTTTTAACTAGCAAGGCATTATTTCTCTCATTGTCTAAACTTTCCATCATGTTTTCCCCATTTTTCCCATTTCTCACTAAATAATACCCTTCTCTTATGCCTCTCCTCTCTTGAACTCCTTCTTTCCCTTTATTCCCAAGGTTCCTTGTATAAGCCTACCATCCCCATCCCCATAAAATAACCCCATTTTTATCCATATCTCCCTTATTAACACCTGTCTCCTACTGTTCTTCTCTTTCAGGTTTTTTTTTTTTCTTTTCCTTTACCTCCCTGGTTCCTTTTCATTATCCTGGTTTCTGCATTTATGTCTGGATACATACTCATTTGGAAGGATGTGGTGCTAGGATTCACATATGAGGGAGAACATACATCATTTGTTTTTCTGAGTCTGTGTTGCTTCACTTACTATAACAGTTTATAGTTCCATCCATTTACCTTCAAATTTCATGATTTCAACTTTCTTTACTACTGAGTAGAACTTCATCATGTAAATGAACCACATTTTCATTATCCACTCCTCAGTTGAGGGACATTTAGGTTGTTTCTATCTCTTATCTATTGTGAAAAGTGCAGCAATCAACATGGATGTATAAGTGTCCCTGCAATAGGATAAGTTCCTTGGATATATGTCAAGGAGTGGTACAACTGGGTCAAATGCTAGGTTCTCTGTAGTTTTTTAAAGAGTTTTCCATGCTTCTTTCCATAGAGGTTGAACAATTTTGCAATTCCACTGTCAGTAGATGAACATGCCTCTTTCCCTACATCCTCTCCAACATTTGGTGTCATTTATTCTCTTGATCTTAGCCAGTCTGACTGGGGTAAGATGAAATCTTAAAGTGGTTTTAATTTGCATTTCCTTAATTACTAATGATGTTGAGCACCTTTTAAGATGCTTCTGAGCCACCTTTATTTCTTCTTTTAAGAGCTCTCTGTTCGTCTCCATAGCCCATCTATTAATTTGGTTACTTCCTTTCTTGATTCTTTATTTTTTGAGTTCATTATATAGTCTGGACATCTAACTTCTGTCAGATGTGCTGCTGGTAAAGATCTTCTCCCACTCTGAGTTTTCTCTTCCCTTTCGTGGTTGCTTCTTTTGATGTACAGAAGCTTTTTAATTTAATGAGGTTCCATTTGCTAATGCTTGACCTTGTTTCCTGAACAATAGATGTCCAGTTTAGAAAAATACTTTCCTACACCTATACATTGTAGGTTATTGTCAAAGATTTCTTCTAACAGTTTCAGAGTTTCAGGCTTCACATTGAGGTCTTTGATCCATCTGGAGTTGACTTTTGTGCAAGGTGAAATATAGGGTTTAGTTTCTTTCTTCTACAGTTGGAGATCTAGTTTTGTCAGAACCATTTGCCAAACATACTGTCTTTCCTCCAGTGAATGTTCCTGACCCCTCTGTCAAATATCAGGTGGCTGAAATTGCATGGAGCCAAATTTGGGTTTTCAATTTTATTCCATTGATTTATGGGACTATTTTTGTACTAGCACCATATTGTTTTTTATGACTATAGCTCTGTAATACAGTTTAAAATCTGGTATAGAAATCCCCCCAGCATTGTTCTTAGTGCTAAGGGTTGTTTTGGCTCTCTGAGGTCTTTTGTGCTTCCATGTGAATGGAGGGTTTTTGTTTACGATTTTTTTTTTCTAATTCTGTGAAGAATGTAATAGGGATTTTTGATTGGCATTGCATTGAATCTATAAAGAGCTTTTGGTAGGATGGTCATTTACACATATTAATTCTTCCAATTCATTATCATGGGAGGTCCTTCCATCTTCTGATGGCTTCCTCAGTCTCCTTCTTTAAAGATTTAAAATTTTCATTGTAGAGGTCTTTAATTTCTTTGGTCAGGTTTATTCTGAGACATGTTGTTTTGTTTTTTTGTTTTTTGTTTTTTTTGGAGGCTACTGCGAGAGGAAATGTTTTCATGTACTCTTTCTTTAATTGCTTGTTATTGGCATATAGAAAGGCTACTGACTTCTGTAGATTAACTTTGTAACCTGCCACTTTACTGAAATTGTTAATCATTTCTCAGAGTTTTCTGGTGGAATTTTTCGTGTCTCTTAGATATAATATCATATTGTCTGCAAAAAAGTGATAATTTGGCCTCTTCTTTTCCAATTGTTACTCTTTAATTTCCTTCTCTTTTCTAATTGCTCTTGCAAGAGTTTCAAGCACTATGTTAAAGAGGAGCAGAGATAGTGGACAGCCTTGTCTAGTTTCCTGACTTTAATGGGAATGCTTATAGTTTTTCACCATTTAGAATGATTTTGGCTGGGGGTTTGTTGTATATGGCTTTAATCATGTTGAGATATGTTCCCTCCAGTCCAGTTCCATCTAGGACTTTGAACATGAATGCATTTTGAATTTTGTCAAAGGCCTTCTCTGCGTCTATTGAAATGATCATGTGGTTCTTTTCTTTGAGTACATTTATATGATTTATGATACTTATTGACATATATATTGAACCATCCCTGCATCTCTGGAACAAAGCCAACTTGATCATGGTGTATGATCTTTTTGATATGTCTGTATGTAGTTTTCTAGTATTTTTTTTGAGAATTTTGCATCTATGTTCATTAAGAATATGGCTTTATAGGTTTTTTCTTTTTGTTTCTATCTTTACCTAATTTTGTTATTAGAGTGATGCTGGCTTCATAGAAGGAATGTGGAAGTTTCCCCTCCATTCCTATCTTTTACTTTCCAATCCTAACTTAATAAATTAGGTAGTATTGGATGTAGATCTTCTTTAAATGTCTGATAGAATTCTGCTGTAAATCCATCTGGTCCTGGGCATTTTTAGTTGGGAGGTCTTATATTACTCTTTCAATTTCCTTATGTGGTATGGGTCTGTTTAAGCTGTTGATCTCTTCTTGGCTTAGTTTTTGTGCTTGCCATGATTTTAGATACCTGTCCCCTTTTTTTGGGTTTTCAAATTTAGTAGCATGCAGGTTTTCAAAGTATTCTGTTACAATGTTCTGGATCTTTTTTTTTTTTTTTTTTTGGGGTTTGTTGTGATGTTTCCCCTTTCATCTCTGATTTTGTTGATTTGGAGGTGCTCTTTCTTTCTTTTGGTTAACTGGGCTAGGGACCTGTCAATCCTGTTTATCATTTCAAAGAACTAGCTCTTGGATTCATTGATTTTTTTGTGTTGTTTTCTTTGTTTCTATATCATTAATTTCTGCTCTGATTTTTGTTATTTCTTCTTTTCTGCTGGATTTGAGTTTCATTTGTTATTGCTTTCCAAGTGTCTTAAGTTGCAGTGTTAAGTTATTTCTTTGTGTTCTTTATGATTTTTCAATGAAGGCACTTAGAGCTATAAATTTCCCTCTAAGGACTGCTTTCAACGTGTCCTTGAGGTTTTGGTGTGATGTGTTGTCCATTTCTTTTAGTTCCAGGAATATTTTTATTTCTTTTTTAATTTCTCCTTTGACCAGTTTATCATTCAGGACTGTGTTATTTAATCTCTATGAGTTCATGTAGTTACTAGGGTTTCTTCCTGTATTGATTTTAAGCTTTATTGCATTGTGGTCTGATATAATACATGGAATTATTTCAATCTTTTTGTTATCTGTTGAGGCTTGTTTTGTGCCCAAGTATATGGTTGATTTTGGAGAAATTTCCATGGGGAGCTGAATACAAAGTATAGAAAGAATAGAAAGTATATTATTTGGTGCTTGGATGGACTATTTGGTAGATGTCTGTTAGGCCCATTTGATGTATGGTGTTATTTAACTCAGGTGCCTCTCTGTTAATTCTCTGTCCTGTTGACCTATATGAGGGAGGCAATGGGGTACTGAAGTCCCCTACTACATATCAGTTAAGATTAATCTGAGTCTAAAGTCCTGTAGTACTTTTTAATGAATTTGGATGCACCAGATTTTGGTGAATATATGTGTTCATGATTATAATATCTTCTTGCTCAATTGTTCCTTTGATCATAATGAAGTGACCCTCTTTATCTCTTCTGATTACTTTTAGTTTGAAGTCTATTTTGTCAGGTATTAGGATTGCAACTCTTTATTTTTTCTTAGTACCATTTGCTTGGAATATTTTTTTCCATTATTTCATCTTAAGGTAGTGTCTGTCCTTGAAAGTGAGGTGAGGTTCTTGCAGACAACAAAAAGATGGATTTTGTTCCTTAGTCCATTTAACTGGTCTTTGTCTTTTGACTGGGGAGTTCAATACATTGATATTTAAAGTTATTAATGAAAGATGTGTATTGATTCCTGCCGTTTTGATTTCTGTTCACATTCTTGGTTTAGCTGTGGGTTTCCAGTTATACCTTCACTAAGATTCTTTCTGTTACCCATTGGGTATAGTCATTCCTTTCTTCAGCTCTTTGTATTGCTTCATGAAATCTATGAAAAGCTGGCTTTGTGGGCATGAATTCTTTCAGCCTATATATGTCATGAAAGATTTTTCTTTCCCCTTCGAGTATAATAGACATTTTTGCTGGGTCATACTTTACCAGTACCTGGGTTGCCATCTGTGGTCATTTAGAACAGGTAATACTTTGGTCCAGGCTCTTCTGGCTTTTGTAGTTTGCACTGAAAAGTCAGCTGTAATTCTGATGGGTTTTCCTTTATATGTCACTTTTTTTTTTTCATTATTCAGTATTGTCTCTTTGTTCTCTACTTTTCGTGTTATGATGTGCCATGGAGAGTTTCTTATCTGGTCCTGTCTATTTGGTGATCTGTATGCTTCTTGTATTTGTATGGGCAGGTCTTTCTTTAATTTGAGTAAATTTTTCCTACAAACCTGTGGAAGATCTGGTCCATATCATTACCCTAAGATTGTTTTCATTCCTCTATGCCTATGATGAGTAAGTTTGGTCTTTTATGGTGTCACACTATTCCAGCATATTCCATTCTTGTGTTTTCTTCAGTTTTGCATAATCTTTGCTTGAGTGGTCTAATTCATCCAGTTTGACTTCCAGTGTTAATATTCTATTTTATATTTCATTTATCTTATTCCCTATTTCATCCATGCTATTCGTGAAGCTTTCTCCAATCATTTCTAATTGGCATATTGAGTGTTTCACTTCCTTCTTCATTTCAGCCTGAGTATTCTTCAACAGTTCTGTTTTCTTAATTCATTCACAAGTTTGCCTCTATCTTCTTTAAGTTCTTTGATTTATCTATTTGCTTGTGTGTTCTTTAAATTCACTGAATTCTTTTATCATGGTTTAATGTTCATTTGAATTCCATGTCCTGTGTTATCTCTAGGGGGTTCTCATAGTACTTCTATACAGCACTGTTGGTACTGGGTGGGGATATATTATTTGGGTATTTCATGTTATGATTTTTTCACTATGACTTTGACATGTGGCTTGCTTTTGTAGTTTCTGATTCTTATGTGAGACTCAAGCCTTCTTTTGTTGAGTTTAAGTGTGCTTCTCTTTGTAAACCTTATGTGTCTTTGTGCTTTACTTGTTGGATATGAACAGATGGTTGGTCTAAGCTTCAGGTTATCTCCTATGAGTTTTTATTGGAGAGGCCTGATACTTTTCATCCTGTTGCTCAGGAGTTCTGATGGAGGCCCAAGTCAGATCAGGATCAGATGCTCTCAGGCTTTCTCCTGAGGTCTGGATACCTCCAGGAAAGATGCTGGCTTCAGGAAGTTTGGGGCTGGGCTAGCCTTGGACCAGGGCTTGTCTCAGGCATGCAAAGGCAAAGGGTGTGGGGGGGGAACAGGCCCCGAGTGTTCCCAGGAACTAGACCTAGGAACTGGGTTCATCTGAGTGCAAATTATCAGGAAGCAATGGGCAGCCTGGGTCAAGAGGGCAGTCCACAGGTCTGGAGTGCCAAGAGAAGAAATGGGCCAGTGTCCATGCTAGGAGAGATGGGGTGGGCAAGCTAGGAAGGCAAACAACGCTGGGGGAATCAAGTGGGCACAAGGCAGAACATACCCAGGAAAGAAGCTGGCCCTAGGAAGCGGTGGCTGTGCCATCCAGAAATCCATCTTTCATATTTTAATGTTTGTATAAAACCTGCTTTGATTTAATCAGAACCAATAAATATTCTAATAGTAAAAAGACATTTTGTAGGATGAAGAGGAATACAGAAGAGGAAGAGGAGTAGGAAGATACACAAAACACAGAAAAGAAATAGATATATGTCATCATCTTAGTTTCTGAAACCATTCATTCACAGTGAGGGATGGCAACAACCTCCTCTTACTCCTCTTTGTATTTTCCTTGTACTTCAGTCAACTCTGACATTTGATATCCTTCAAGTACTGCAGTCACTGTGTTGTTTTTTTATTGAGATGAAAGTAAAAATGTATTAAAATATTTTTTGAGACCCCTGAGCACCAAAGATCTCAGGTTGGTATCCACTCTTAATTAAATGTGTGTCCCTGTACCTCTCTGCTCTTTCTCACCCATCTCAGCCTCAGTACATCCTACATGTCTTCTAAGGGCTTCCATTACTTCTTTCTTGTCATCTTCTCTTTGAGAGATGCTCCATGACTTCCCATGCATTAGAGAACTCCGTTTTTGTAGATTTTCCTCACTGGTCTGTGATGTTTTAGAACCACTGACCTAATTACAAGTAGATGCCTTCCAACCAGGTGTAATACACAGGGTAAGCCTGTACCTGAGTTGCCACACCTTCCCAAGTCTTCCTCTTACCATGTCCTGACTACCACCCTCCTGTGCATAACTTTAGATAAATAGCCTGAGTGTCTCCTAAGATAAGATGACCATTTAAATTAGTGGGATATTATTGTTGGTAAAAGGGAAAGATTGTGCTTGAATGGACTAGAGTACCTGAGAGACCCATCCCTTCAGAGAAGAGGGGAAGGAAGTCTTTGTACCACAGGCCAGTGAGAGTTACTGTATTTTATGTCCCAATATTCCTCATATTTATCTATTTTTCCCAGTATGAAGTTTTTGTTGCCTACTTTCTTTTCTGATAAGTTGTCTTAAATCTATCTTACCTGAAAACTGCATGATGGATCGGGGAATGACAGGCAATAGTGCAAAAAAAAGGACTTAATTAAAATGACTGTATTAGTTGTTTTTCTGTTGCTGTGATAAACATAGTAACAAAAGGCCACTTTCAATTTATTTTGACTTAACGATTGAGAGGGATGAGTCTGTTATAGTGGGGATGCATGGCAGCCAAGCATGGTAAATGAAGCAGGAAGCTGAAAGCCCATATGTTCCACAGAAAACATGAAGCAGAGCATGAACTGAAAGTGGGGTGAGGCTATGAACACAGAGCCTGCTAGTAGTGTCATACTTCCTGCAGCAAGGCTACAGCTGTTAATAATTCCATGACCTCCCCAAAGAGTGACACCAATTAGAGAAAAAGTGTCTGTCTGAGACAGAGGCTAAAAATGTGACCCAAGGTCCTAGTGAAAGTTGGCTGCTCGGAATTTGCTACAAATACTTCACCAGCTCCAGAGTTAGACTTCTCTTGGCTTGTTGGAAGAATGGGGAATGAAGAAGAAATGACAGCTTAAGGCATATATACTAAGAGACTAAAAGTCTAGGATACCTTGTGGGGTCGTCCTGCCAGCAAGGAAGTGATATGGGTCATTTACAGACCTGGGGTGAGACTATGGGCCCACAGGGCTTGGACGACAGCGAAAGGAGACTGTGGGCAGGCACAGAAGTGATCTGAATGGCCGACCCCAGGTGTCTTTGTAAGTCATCCCCTCACTTCCTACCATAAAAGGACCAAACTTAAAGTGTTTTATGTTAATCTGTGTGCCTTGGGGCCTTGGGAGGGCCTGCACTGAGGCTCCCAAGGAGGCAAAAAGGAAGAAAACTTTATGGGAGAGTTATGCTTGATTTCTTACCATTTCTACCAGTTAAAGTGTGAACTGGTGGTTTCATGTAGGTTGCCCTAAATGTAAGAACATTTTCAAACAATCACAGTATTATTCCCACTTTCAACTCTGGAAGCTGTACTACTGTGTACTTTATGGCTTTTTTGATGATAGTAGAGTTGGCCATGGAAACAGGTTTAATGACCCATAACTCCTTGAGAGAATAATTGCAAATGTTTGAATTCAACACTGCTGTTTCCAAATCACATTTGACATTATCAAACGCTATTGTATTTCATGAATAAACTTACTTAAATTACGTCCAAATCTAGTACGGTGTGCAAATATATTTAATTATAGTACAGAAAACAAATATTAGTTTTTTGAGTCTTTTTGAGGGTCTCTCTGTAGCCCCAGTGGCCTGGAGCTTTATATGTAGACCAGGATGAGATTGATTTCACAAACATGTGCATGCTTCTACCTTCAAAGTGCTGGAACCAAAGGCATGTTCTACCACACCCAGCACTTGAAAAAAATTTTTTTTGAATGTTTGCGATTTTCATACAATATAATTTGATGATATTTCTATCTATTACTGTCTTAGTCTGTTCTTCATTGCTGTGATAAAACACACTGACCAGTACCAACTTGGGGAGGAAAGGGTTTATTTGTCTTACATCTCCCAGGTCACACGCAGTTCATCAGGGAGCCCAAGGTGGGAACTCAGGGCAGGAACTTGGAGGCAGGAGCTGGAGCACAGGCCATGGAGGAACGCTGCTTACTGGCTTGCTCTCTTGGCCCCTGCTCAGCCTGCTTTCTTATGCAACACAGGCCCACCTGCCCAGGGGTGGCACCACCCACAGTGGACTGGGCCCTCCCACATCACTCATCAAGAAGATGCCCTTCAGACATGGCCACAGGCCAGTCCAATAGAGGAAATTCCCCAGCTGAGGCTCCCTCAACCCAGGTGTGTCCATCATTCATCAACAAGATGCCCTTCAGACATGGCCACAGGCCAGTCCAATAGAGGAAATTCCCCGATTGAGGCTCCCTCAACCCAGGTGTGTCAAGTTGACACTAAAGCTATCCAGCACACTTCCCCATCTGTACTTCTCCTTACTGCCTCCTACCAATATATAATTTACTGTATTATATATAATTTAGTATAATATATAATTTATATATTTATAATTATATGTAATATATATGATTTAGTGTGTGAGTCCCACTACTGAAACTTGATTAACCTACTAAGATTCCGGCAAGAGATTGTCTCCCGCCTCCCAGCAACCATCAGTTGCCAAAATGTTTCTTAGAATTGATTGGGATTTCCTGCCCACTTTCCCGTGTCTATGTATGAATTTTGTCTCTTTGAGGTTGCATAGAACTTGTGCACCCTGTCATCATTGCTGTGAGTTCATATGAGTAAGTGGCCAACTCTTTGGAAAATTCTGTTTACTACCTCTAGCTCTTAAAGTCTCTCTGCTCTCTCCTCTGAAATGATTCCTAAGCCTTGGGGGTGGGATCAGATGTGCTCTTCAGAGAAAAGCACTCTCTGGACTCCAGTTAATCACCATCTGCTGCATAAGGAAACTTCTGTAGTGAGAATTGAGTGATATATTCATCTTATGTGTAGAGGTTGCCTGTGTTATTTTGTGAGTTCCTTGGTCTACCCCATCCAGTGACTCAAAGGGAGTTGCCTGCTACTGTGTATTTGTTATGTAGTCTTCAGCTCTCCACATGCATATATATATATATATTAAAATTTTGAAATAATATTATTCCCTATGGTTTCCACACCATCTAAGAATTATTTATATGCTCTCACTCCCCTGTATAACACTTTCTAGTCCCTCCCCAAATAAAAATACCATTTATTTTGCTCATTTCCCTCTTAAATCATCTGTATGCTACTGTCAACCTCTGTCAGGCTCCTTCTTCCCCTTTACCACCATGGTTCCTTTCTATTTTCCTGCCTCCTTCATTTACATCAGAATATACACTCACATTGAAGGGTTTTGAACTAGGATGCACAAATGAGAAAGAACATAATTTGCTTTTCTCTGAGTTTGTGTTACTTCACTTAATATAACAATTTCTAGTTCCATTCATTTACATGAAAATTTCATAAGTCCAGTTATCTTTATCTTTAAGTAGAATTCTGTTGTGTAAATTTATGATATTTTTGTTATCCATTCATAAGTTGAAGGACATTTAAGTTCTTACCATTTCTTAGCTATTGTGAAAAGAATAGTAAAATTATGAATGTGTTAATATCTATGCAGTAGGGTGAGTCCTTTGAGTACATGCCACAGAGTTTCAATAGCTGCATAAAAGACCTCTGACAAAATCCAACACACATTCATATTGAAAGTTCCAGAAAGAATTGGACTGGATGGAATGTATCCTAATGTAATCAAAACTATACACAACAAACCCACAGCCAACATCAACCTAACTGAAGAAAAACTATCAGCATTCACATAAAAAAAATTTGACAAGGCTTCTGTCTATCCCCACTCCATTTCTATATAGTGTTAGAATATCTAGCTAGAAAAATAAGAAAACGGAAGAATACTAATTAGAAAAGTCATATTATTCCTATTTTAAGATGATATGATATTATACATGAGAGATCCAAAAATATTTCACCAGCGAAATTCAAGAATCTGTCAATACTTTTGGCAACGTGGTAGTATACAAAATCAATTTAAAAGATTCACTAGCCATTCTATACACAAATAAAAAGCAATCAGAGAAAGAGTATAGATAAACTCTCCATTCAAAGTAGTCTCAAAAACATGAACTGTCTAGGAATAAACTTAACGAAAGACAATGAAAATGTTTAATGAGAATAAAATTATAAGAAAATACCTCTCATGTTCATGGGTTGATGGAAATATTAAGAAAATATTTGTCTTTGCCTATCAAAAGCAATTTTTAGATTCAATGCATGACTTTCTTCACAGAAGTAGAAAAACAATCTTAAAATTGAAATAGAAAAATAAAACACCACAGACAGCCAAAGCAATTCTTATTACAAAGAATAATACTGGGAGATATGCCATCCCAGATCTCAAACTATACTACAGAGTTATAGCAATAGGAACATTATGGTACTGGCACAAAAATAGACTTATAGATCAATGGAACAAAATAGAAACCCCAAATGTGATTGAATATAATTATAGATATCTGATATTTCACAATGTTTCCATGAGCACACAATGGAGGAAAGATGGCATCATCAACAAATGCGGCTGGCAAAACTGGATCTTCACATGTAGAAGAAGGAAACTAGAGCCTTATCTTTAACCTTGCACAAAAGTCAACACCAAATGGATCAAAGGCCTCAATGTGAAACCTGGAACTGTGAAACTGTTAGAAGCAGACACAGGCAGTATCCTACTAGCTATAGGCTCAAGACAGAACTTTTTAAATTGGACATCAGTTGCTCAAAGAATTAATAACAACAATCAACAGTGGGACCTCATTAAACTAAACAGCTTCTTTATAGCAAAGGACACAATCAAGTGAAGAGGAAGACCACAGAATAGGAGGACAATCTTCACCACCTATACATCTGACAGAGTATTGATGTCCAGAATATACCAACAATTCAAAAAATAAAGCAGCAAAACATCATCAACAGCTCTAGCAACAAATGACCCATATAAAAATGGGCTATGGACCTGAACAGAGAGCTCTCAAAAGAGGGTATAAAAATGTCTAAAAAAACACCTCTAAACATGTTCAGCATCTTTATTAGTTGGAGAAATGCAAAGCAAAATGACTAAATTTCATCCAGCCTCAGTCAGAATGACTAAGATCAAGGGAACAATGACACCAAATGCTGGAAAGGATGTGGTGAAACAGAAATTCTCATTCACTGTTAGTGGGATTGCAAACTGGTGCAATCACTTTGGAAATAAGTATAGAGAACTTTAAAAAAATAGAAATAAATCTACCAATGATCCAGTTATGCCACTCCTTAACATATACCCAAACACCTCATGCTACTGCAGAAAAAAAGTTTTACACATGCTTCTTGAAATAAGTGTAACAGTGTCAATATGGAAGTGTGTCGTTTCAACCCAGAAAAGCACAGACTGTAGTAGTTGTGTCATCAATGACTCAAAATACTATAAAATTAATGATATGGGATTTCTTACCCACTTCCCCATGACTATGGTGGGATTATTTTCTGGTTTGAGCTTGCATAGGACTTGTGCATAGTGTCAGCATGGCTGTGAGTTCATATGAATGATTAATGAAATATTGGCAATTGTTGACTTGTAGGAATGCAAGAGTCAGTGTCTTACAAGAATGGGCCTCTTGGTGGGTACAGTGAATGGACCCACACTTAAGGCTATATGGGAACACAAGTCAGATTCTATAGGCTATATCTATATGATAGTACATTCAATTGGGTCAGGGTCCATAAAAGGATGTGGAGATAAGGGAGGGGATCTACGTATCATCAGACTATATTGTATAATAAAAAATCAATAAAAAGTATAATTTCAAAAAATCTCCGTAAACCTAAAAAATTACTGATGGAGCATACATTGTTATCACATGACATTTGATAAATCTATTGAAGTTGTTTTGATCTTCTGAACAGAATATGTAGAAAAAATAATGGAAATGAAAGGCTCCAGATACAAAAATATCAGTATGTATTCAGTATGATCTAATCATTGTGGAGTCAGCATAATTGGACACATGGCCATGTAGAATTCTTGATAGCATTCATTGTTAGCTGCCACAATTCAGTCACAGGAGCAACTAATCTAGTCCCAATGACATGTAAACCCAAATAGAACAAAGGTGACTTCATGCTTCCATTCATTCATTTCTTTCCTTTTCTAGGATATTTATAGAAGTAAATGTAGAAAACAAAAATATAGAATTATAGAGTCACTTAGACAAATTACGCCTGCATAAATATTTAATATATGCATACCTAAATTCTTATTTCAACATTACGTTGTTAGAAGAGAGAATATGTAAACATCTGAATACCAAGGAAGAAAATATCTTTTATTTCTAAAGCCAAGAAAAATTTACTATACATATGACAGCTTCCATAACTAGTGGTCCTAGTCTGTTCTTTGTAAATAAAAACATAATAGCTTAATATTTCTTTTACTGAAAAGTACATTGCCACTTCTAAAGTAACAATATTTTAAAATGAATAGTTGCTTACCATATCTTCATTGCTCAATATAATTAGACTTTTCAAATTATGTTTTCAAAAATCTAAAACAATTTCAACATATGAGACTTAATAGGATTGAACAAAAATTCATTTTATATTTGAATATTGAACAATAATTTCCATGTGATATTATTGCAGAAATCAATGTGATGGTACAGTAATATGCAGAACCTGATTCTATTCTACATGACTTTGATGTTTGTCATTCAAGAAAGAGCCAATCTATTCAGTTATATTAATAATTATGTTAAAGTCAAATGTTAGATTAGAGATCTAATGGTGTTTGTTTGAACACTCTGTTTAGAAACTTCTTTCTTCATCATTTGTTTTCCTATTTTAAGGAGTCTTTCAATTACCGTATACCCTTTATATTGTTACTACTTTTTCTCCAACCCCTGTACCTAAAATATTAGAAAGTTTATGCCTTTATCGAAGACAGTTTTTTTCTTTGTGAATCAACATTTTCTTCAAGACTGTTTCATTGATTTCTGCATTGTTTCTTTGTTTCTAGTTCATAAAATTCACTCTGAATTGTTTTTTAATTTCTTCTTGTCTATGAGGTTTGAAATTGGTTTGCTCTTGCCTTTCCTGAGTCTTGAGTTGTACTGTTAAGTCATTTACATGTGCTATTTCTAATTTCTTAATGTAAGCACTAAGAAATGTAAATTTCCTACTTAGGAAAATCCTAAACATTTTGTTGCTTTATAGCCTCATAAACCAAACACCCAATTAAAGATCTCTTCAACAAAAATTTCAAATCTCTAGAGAAAGACATAGAAAAAGGCACTAGGAGGTGGAAAGATCTACCATGCTCATGAATTGATAGGATCAATATTGTGAAAATGACTGTCTTATTAAAAGAAATTTATAGATTCAATGCAATGCCAACCAAAATACATGGCATTCTTCACAGAGATTGAAAGAATCATTCAAAAATTGATATAGAATCACAAAAGATAGCCAAAGCAACCTTGGGCAAAATACACTGTGGGAATCGCCATACCAGATCTCAAATTACATTACAGAGCTATAGTCATAAAAGCTGCATGGTCCTGGCACAAAAATAGACATGTAGGTCAATGGAATATGAAAGAAGACCCAAACATGAGTACATGCAATTTCAGCCACCTGATATTCAACAAAAGTGCCAAGAACACACAATGGAAGAAAGACAATATCTTCAATAAATGGTGCAGACAAAACTAGATTTCCACCTTCAGAAGAATGAAGGTGGACCCTTATCGTTCACCCTGCAAAAAAGTCAACTTCAAATGGATCAAAGACCTTAATATAAAATCTGAAACTTCTGGAAGAAAACATAGGTACTACCCTCCAAGATATAGACATAGGAAAGGACTTTCTAATCTGACAACTTGTGCTCAGGCACTAAGTTCAACAATCAATAACTGAGAGCTCATTAAGCTACAAAGTCATCGTACAGCAAAAGATACAACCAAGGGAGTGAAGAGGAAACCTACTAAGTAGGAGAAATTCTTCACCACCTACACATCGGACAAAAGATTAATATCAGAATATACGAAGAGTTCAAAAAAAATAAATACAAAAATAAATGACCAAATAAAAAGATGACCTGTTCTCAAACTAAGAAATAAAAAACTGGCAAAAAGCAACTTAAAAAGTGCTCAAAGAGACTGTGGACTTTTAAGTGTTTGGATTTTTTAAGGACTCTTTGGCTTTTAAGGTTGTACTGACTTATGTTGTGATATTAATGTTAACATCATATCTTGGAGATAAGAATTGGAAAGGTTATGGTTTAATAGTGATGTGTTTGTGTGTCAAGTTGACAAGGGGTTAATTGTGCTGGATAGCTTTAGAGTCAACTTGACACACCTGGGTTGAGGGAGCCTCAATTGGGGAATTTCCTCCATAGGACTGGCCTGTGGCCATGACTTTGGAGTATCTTGATTGTTGAGTGATATGGGAGGGCCCAGCCTATTGTTGGTGGTACCATCCCTGGGCAAGTGTGCCTGTGTTGCATAGGAAAGCAAGCTGAGCAGAGGCCTGGAGGAGCAAGCCAGTAAACAGCATTTCTCCATGGCCTGTGCTCCAGCTCCTGCCTCCAGGTTCCTGCCCTGAGTTCCTACCTTGGGCTCCCTATGAGCTGTGACCGGGGAGGTGTGAGATTAGATAAACCCTTTCCTCCCCCAAGTTGGTATTGATCAGAGTATTTTGTCACAGCAATAGAGAAATAAACTATGAGAACCTGGGAGCTTCTTTGGAAGGAAAACAGTTCCAGACAGAAGAGACCTCTCTATGAGTGAGAGTAATCCAGAAGAATTAAAAAAAAAAAAACAGGATATTACCAAACCTCTTGGTTATCTCCCAGAACTAGTAGATAAGACCCTACTATTGAAGAAAGGACATACTTCAGATACAGGACTTGAAACAATGGACAAAAATTGACCTGGAAGCCTTCTGACCGAAGTTTGGCTATCATAATTCTAAATGATAACTTGCAAACTGTCAAGGGGGAAAAAAAAAACAATCAGTGGTCCAATCCAGCCCTAAAGCCTAATAACCATAATGACTACCATGTTATCTGGGGGGCAATCAACAACTATCTAATTGTACCTTTAAGTCCTCTCAATGGGAGTGAACTCAGTTAAATACACATGGCAGGAGAGAACATAGATCCTAGAGTAAACCTGATCTCTTTCATATCTCTAGACAAATGAAATTTCTTACTATATATATGATAAATATGTACCCTTATATTTAGAGACAAGCATTTCATACACCACTCATTAAAGATGCTTCTTTTTGAAACAGATGTAGACTACTGCAGAATTGCATATCTGGTCAGATGCAGAGAATATACGTCTGTGAAATGCCCAGTATTAGGTGACACATCTACAGCTGAACCTCTACAAATAAGGCTCCTGGAGTACAGCAGATTAAGTACTAGAGAAAAAACTAATACATCTTTCAACTTTCACCAGTAAAACTTCTTTACACAACAGAGTGTGATGCACACAGACGATGACAACTGGCCGAGTTTAAAGAATAAGTGACTGTAGAGTATAGGATAAGACTCCTATGTGGAACCTCATCCACCCTCAGCTCAGGGACCATTTCATTATAGGGGGTAGAGAGATTGTAAGAGCCAGGATTGGCTCTTGAACAGACAGAAGGAAAGGCTTTCAGGCTACTGGAAGCTTACACATGTGAACTGGTGGCAATGGTGACATTAAGCACAGGACCCGTGTCAACTCAATTAAACAAGGGCCAGAGAGGAGGAGAGAATTGGGTGGTAGATTAACCTTCGACTGAGAACTATTGGAGACTTACTGCTACAGGATGAGGGGAAAGCATGCCTTACATCGAATCTCTAGTTGGACTGGCTATACTTCAGAGGATGAATTTGCACTGGAGGAAATCTGGGTACAAATGCTCGATTGGATAGGACTTGCCATGTATGGCAGAATACATGAGGTTTGGTGGGGGGTTCATGGGCATGGATGGAGGGTGTCTAAATTTGATTAAGAACTGTTGTATGGAATTTCAAGAGCTCAAGGAAAAAAATTAAGACTGTTTCAAGTACCAAGAAGAAAATCCACCCTAAGATTAAACTACTCACTCCTGCTCAATACATTTATGGCTGGAGGCCTCTCAATATACGTATGACTCAATACACTTTGGATTCAGGCAGTTCCTTGGTTATTTAACTGTTTCTCCACTTACTGGTTTTGCAAATTTCTGATTTAGCAAATGCATTTGTAATAAGGAATATTAGAATAAGTGAGATATGTGCACACATATCTCTCTCTATTATA
>NW_008353027.1:76558-85507 GCF_000622305.1 Nannospalax galili
AATGCTCTTGGAATTGATATTAGTCTTGTTCATATTCTTATCTCTAGCCTGAGATATATTTTAGCAATCCCATTATATTCAGAAGATTTTAGATAATTTCCAAATCAAATTAATAAGACAACTCTATTCAGGTTGAAGAGCTTTCTTACTCAGTGTGCTATCAAATGCCCTACTGTGCTTTTATAGAGCATTTGACCCATTTTAGAGGACACTTCATAAAAAACTTTAAAAGAATATGCTCACTTTCTCTGAACATGGTGTGTATCCATGACCTTCCTGGTCCCACTATAAATCCTTAACCACTTGAGGCTTCAAACTAGGCTTGAATTTAGTCCCCTCAGGCTCTGCTTTATGTCAAATCAAATGGTACATTTCCCCATCTCTTATTGAAATTGATTCTCCCTGAAGCTGTGGGAGGAGAAGGTTCTTTTTGTCTTTGCTTTCTCAGTAAGTCTTTAGTGTCTCTAAAAGGAAAGCAGGAGAGTTTTCTGAAGGTCACAGTATTTTACACTGGCATATAAATGCCTAAAGAGGGATATCACACTATGGCATTATTTCTTATTTCTTGTCTGAACTATTTAATCTTACAGTTTAAAAAAAATCTTACTTCCATTAAAGTATCCAAAAAACCATAACATTCATAAGATTCAAGAAAATAGAGCCATCTTTCCTTAAGGTGCAGAAAATTACAAGCGAATCTTGGTTCCAGTCAGAAAAACAGGTCACCTGATCACATGATACATTAAACCACTTCCTAAGGTCCTTCCAAACCTTAGGATATAAGCTGCCCATGATTTCTAAAGGCTGGCAGGGCATCAGCACATAGTAATAAGCAATATAAAATCATCAGAAATTAAGAGGACAGCATAGGTTAGCAAATACAATTCGAATGAGTCGGGCCCTCAAACACAAGGAAGATTTACAATTAATTCCAAGCGCTTTCCAATATTTCTTGATCACATACTTTCATGAAGTAGGAAAAAGGCAAAAAAAAAAAAAACTACAACAATTTTTCAGAATAATGGAAAGAAGTACAAAAACCCTACTCTTAAGAGTTCAGACAAGAAACACACACACACACACACACACACACACACACACTCACTCATAATCTATCTTTGTGACAGAAACAATATAATTTTCATATAAGATTCTACCCCAAACGAATGACTAAAAGATACCATTGAAAAAGGGCAGGACATATCTTAAGAATGAAGAGATAGTAGTTATAACTTTATTTCCCTAGAAGTAATATAAGTACTGAGAAAGAAACTGAAGCTCGGGCTCAAACTCTCTTCTTGAGACTGGAGAGAAAGCCTGAGATCATTTGGCCCAGGTGCACAATAATGGGGTTTTTACTAAGAAGTAAATGGCAGCAGTGGTAAAAACATGAAGAAAATCAACATGTGTCACACATGTCACAGAATGAATGTTGAGCCTGATATAGAAAAACCAAGAAAAAAATTTTTCCCACAACACAAACAGTACCAAAGCATAGGGTAATGGCAGCAGCTTTTGGAGGAATGTAAAGCTGTTGCTCCATGGAAGCACTTAATGACAGCAACAAGTAAACATGCAGTTCACTATCAGTTAAGGTTGTCTGAACACCTGACATGTCCATTTCCACAAACAAATATAGTTTGCCTTATTCTATACTTTCCAGTACAGTCTATTTTTTAATAAGAAAATCAATAAGCAAGATCCACAAAGCAGAAGTGGAAACATGTAAAATCTTATTAAGCTAAAAATAAACAGAAGGATTCTCCGAGATGACCTACAATATTTAGGAATAGTTGGCTAAACACAAAAGTGGAGGTATCAACTGCTTGTAACAAGAGATGGTGAACTTTTATTGAGACATGGGAACTATATATAAAAGTCAAATAATACAGAGGGCAATAATAATATCATATGGTTAGATACATCACAAAAAAAGTGAACTTGAATGTCAATAGCAATGATTCAAAATAAAAAAAAATAATGGGAAAACAAATAAATAAAACAAAATGAAATACTAAAAATTTGTAAATTCATAACACATTATCTGTCACAGACCCAAGAGCAAAGAGCAAAAGAATAAATGATGTTTTTGAAGTAATCTAAGTCATTGGATATTATATATTAGAAAACCTTTCAGATAAACAACCTAAGACTGTATCATTTAAAACTAGTGTAGTGTCACTACTAATCTCAAATGACTCAGATTAGTGGCTGGGTAAAATGTTTAGTTCCTATTCTTATCAAATAAAATTTAAACCACTGTTCATTTAGCCTCTGAAGACTTTAGAGGAGATTTGTTCTCTTTATATCCCTGCTTCTGTTTTTTCAAGGCATTCTTGTAAGGAAATCATCTGAAGGCCAGTTGGGGATCTTTGGGATATATAACATCTAGCATTATCATTTTAGGTCAGACAGGCTTTCTCCACTTTTATTTTATATTCTCACTTTCAAGTGTTATCTTGCTTTATTGTTTTTTTATTTGTATTAAATAATGTTATTAATGGGCTAAGTTGACTATATTTTTCTGACATGTATATGATGTTCAGCATATAAGTATCTTTTTGAGTGAAAAAAAAATTAGTAGTATTTTACTCATTGAATATCAGCTTCAGCCTGTCCATTTATTGCTAAAAAATCTAATTCCAAATTGTTTCCTCAAAAACATTTTGTATAAATATGCCTATATATTTTGTCGAATCCTTGTACATACTATATCACTGTTTTTCTTGAATTTACAAAAACAATAGCAGTAAATATCCTCAATGCATTGCATTTAAATGTGGTCACAAAGTTCCTCCTTTAAATGATATTGATATGAAAGATAGGACACTAGAAGAGGTTTTTCACATAGGACACAAGAAGAGAGTGTTTTTTTATTTTCTTTTATCTGGAACCATATATGGGTAAAGATGGCCTAAAAACACAGATTCAAGTTGACACAAATGCCATTTCACATGGTAAAAATCTCATGGTATTTTTACAGTAGCAGAACAAAGGAAGTCATGCTGTCTTACACCATTTTTACCTTTACCTATTAAGATGATGAAATCTACAGGTCTGTTTATACCTTTCACTACATTTACCTAAATTTCCCCAGCTATTAAGATGTTCACAGAGGTAGGTAATAAATGAAGACTCAAAGAGCCAAGGTAGCTCAAAACAATTTCATTGTGATCTATAACTTTCTAATCACTCCATAATCATTGACTCTCTAATTAGTCAATAAGCCTTTGAAGAATGTGAAATATAGGTGTACCTTATTTTTTCACAATGCCTAGAAATGATATATTCCAATCTTTCAGGTTTCAATTGAAAGAAAATTATTATGACAATGTCACATGATGGAAAAAGCCAAAACCATAAAACTTCTACTGAAAAAATTAGCTGAGAATGTGTCATTGAATTCAAGAATCTATTATGTACAGAAGAAAAGTCAACTGTTTGCATAGTTAATCAGAATTTTATTTATTATAAAGTAAATATGTCATATCATAAATTAGCAGAACATGAGGCTAGGCATTAGTTACATTTTTGTTGCTGTGATTAAAAAAAAAGAACATGACTGAGATAACTTGTAGAAGGAAGAGTTTATTTTATCTTACATTTCAAGGGCGACATGGGATCATCATGGCTGGACAGGTCAAGCAGGAGGCATTCAGGGCAGAAGTTTGTGAGCTCACAATTTCAAGCAGACAGAAGAAGCAGAGAGAACATAATTGGACGAGGCAAGGCTAAATAGTCTTAAATCCCATCCCCAGTAATGTACTTCTTTTATCATGACTACATCTCCTAAAAGTTCCACCACCCTCACCAACCAGTAGCACCAACTTTCCAATTGCTCAAATACTTTGAGGCTATGCAGGACATCCTTATTCAAACTACTGCACTCCAGTCTTTGAGCTCCATAGTCTCATGACCATACCATAATGCAAAATGCATAAATCCAAGTTCAAAAAGTCCTCATAGTCTTTCACATTCTCCACACTCATCAAAAGTCCAAGATCCAAAGTCTTTTCTGAGACTCAAGGGACTCTCTTAACTGTAATCCCTCACAAAATCAGAACGTAAATGAGGTACTTCCAAAATGGGAACCAAGCACCTATTCCCATTTCAAAAGGGAATAGCAAGTGTAATCATTTGAGCCCCTGTAGGCTCAAATTATTTGGCCATTTTATCCCCAGTGGTGGGGCAGTTTTTGGAGGTCTTAGAAGATGTGGCTATGCTGGAGAAAGCACATCACTGAGGGTGGGCTTAGAGTGTTCTTAAGCCTTGTGTTTCTCTGGTGTCTCTCTTGTTTCCTGTGCCTGCTTGAAGATGTCCTCCAGCCTCCTCTTCCACCATGCCTCCCCACCAAAATGGACTTTTGCTTCTTGGAACCATAAGCTTAAATAGATTCTTCCTTCTATAAGTTGCTTTGGTCAGTGTTTCTCTCACAGCAACACAAAAGTAACTAATGCAGCAAGGAAATACTGAACTAAAGCAAGACCAGAAACCAATAGGGTATCTCTTAAATCATAGATGAACTATTGACCTTCCTCTCTCTTACATTTTTCCTGCCTCTAAAGTCCATGCTAATAAATGACACAGCCAAGCTTGGTTGCCAGTTTAGGATGGATCTTGGTCCCCTTTATCCACATTATCAATAGCTTCTGTATGTTATGTTTTTCTAGATGATGAAAACACTCTAGGCCTTTTCCTTTCACTAGTTGGAAGCTTAACAGTGTAGGGAGTTCCCTTGATAGTATTCCTTCCATTGTTTAAGTGCAAACATGGAGGTCTCTTCTTAGTGGCTTTAACCATGGGGGCATCTCTTCCAGAACAAGCCTCAGTTCTTTTCCTCTCAACACTGTAGAGTTTCTATTCCTTTTTTCTGCCTCATTTGCTCTTTTTATTGTAGATTTGCATAATATTCACTGCTAGGGTCCTTACCCACATGCAACACAATGGGGGCAGAGGAGGGGGAATGTGCTGCCTCCCCAACCCTCTGTTCTCGAGGAACCACCAAGGAGGCAGGGAGTTTTATCCAGCAGGAGCTCATTTATTATTAAGGCTGAACAATATTTAAAGGCAAAAACCACAAGCATAGCATAGGCAGGGAGGCTGGCATCCAATCAGCTCAGAGGTCACATATTAGCATGCATGCCCTTCTCATAGGATAACTCAGTATCCACGAGGTGATCATGCATCCTTCACTGGCTGAGCTACAATCAGTATTACTTCTCCTTATTGTTGCATGCCAAGCTGTCTAACTGGCTCCATCTTCACCTAAGCTGCTCAGTGCCATCTTATTACAGTACCCCCACATATCCAACTTTTTGTTTTGTTTTAAGGCTGGACTGACTTTATTTCATGGGTTACCCACCTCATAGGTGGCTCCCTGAGGAGAGATGGCTATCTCCTTCCTTGAATCTTATGCATTTTTGCCTGTCTTAGGTTGAGTTGTGTCACCTCTGATCAAGCCTTGCCCATCATTGGATCATGCACCTGGCCATGCGCATGTCCTGTCTTAGGAGTACTTGTCATGGGACATCTTACCCGTCTTTGGCTAAAAATGCATTATGATTAAGGGCAGCCATGTGGGTAATGCCAGCCCGTAACAGTCTTAGCCTCTGCCTAACTCAGTTAGCCAAGCATGAGCAACTGGAGGGGGTCCTGGGGAAGTCCATAATCATGAACAGGTGGGCTGAGGCACTTCCAAGGGTCCTCTGTCACCGAATTATCTGGTAAAGACACTTAAAGGTAAGCGTTATCAAGAGAAACAAAGCAAGTCACGGCATAGGAGAAGTTGAAATACTTCTGAGACCATGTACCTTTCAGCCAATCAGCCTCGTTGCCTGGTTAGCAATGGATCTGGGCCTTTCCACTGACCAGTAATGGGGTCCTTCCATCTTACCCATACCTCAGGTCTCTGCTCCTGTCATCCCCAATGCTTCTGAAACTGGGATTCTAACTGATTTTTTGAAAATTAAGAACATTAAGAGTGAATAAGGCCATACCTAACTGTTGGTGGGGGCTTATTCCCCCTTTTTGTTTTTGTAATTGGATTTTTAGAGCAACAGATTTGGGCTTTTCATTGCCTGGTGATGGGATCCTTTGACCTTATCTGTACCTCAAGTCTCTGCTCTTGTCATCCAGAATGCTTCTGAAACTGGGATTCCAACTGATTTTTTTGAAAATTAAGAACATTAAAAGTGAATAAGTCCATACCCAACTGTTGGTAGGGGCTTATTTATTTATTTTCTGTAATTGAATTTTTAGGTTTGATGGTTGTGTTTTATAATGGCTTGACCTTGGGTATTGTAGGGAATTCTTGTATTGTGTTGAATTTTTCCAAAGTGATAAGAAATTTTGTAAATTTTTACTCACAAAACATGGTCCATTATTAGTTTTCTTTTTTGGGGCCAATCCCAATGTAGCAAATCACTGGAGAAAATGACACTGAGCATGTTTAGACTTTTCTTCTGTATGAGCGGTAGCCCAAAAGGCATGTGAGAATGTGTCAATGGAGATAAAAATATGCTTAAGCTTTCCAAAAGGAGCATAGTGTGTGACATCCGTTTGTCATAAGGAATTGGGCTTGAGTCCCCTGGGGTTTACCCCTGGCTGTTGCAGAGGTGGGACCTGTACACAATAAGTCATCTTGTCTGCCTGTGCATTGCCTTGGGTTAAAAGCCAAGGCAATCCTTGGTGCCCCTTAAAATGCTGTAAGAAAATAGGGGCTTTTTTCTCTTTAAGGAGTGTAGGAGTCTGAATACTTTCAGAAAACAATGGCCATGAGTTTCTTGAATTGAGCTGCTTTTTGGTTTTTTACATTTGTCTCTGGGTATAATATCAGTGCAGCTCCAAATGTGTCCCTGTCAGTGAAAACATTATAGGCTTTCACTAATGGCTCCCTAGGCCCAGGATTTGGTGGGTGTTGCTACCTGCAGGGCTGTAGCACTTGGGGTGGGGTGGTTCCCTGGCCACCCACCAAACTGAAACCATCTTTGCTCAGGGCCTTATCAGCTGTCCTGGAGCCCGTTGCGGCTCACAGTCAAAGGTCTTTGGGGTTTTTTTTGTATTTTTTTACAGGTGCACCCGGCAGCCACCACACCTCCAGTGCCCGGCTTTTTTGCGAGCCCCTGACTCCCGCTGGTCACTGTTGTGTGAGCCCAGACTCGAGCACATGTTAGACTCCTTGGTCCATGTTTCAAGACGGTTTGGGTGGGTGGACGATATCACCGCAGACCCCCGTGCTCTCTGCTTTGCCCTGTCTCGGCTTTCATGGAAGCTCCCCTTTCCTTTCGCAAGTTGAGGGGCTGGAGGTGTCTCTGGGTGGAAAGTGCCCTTAAGGGTGGCCATTGTGGGATAGAACTCTAGCAGGGGTTCACCCTTTCCACCCTGAAGTGTCTCTCCCGCTCTCTTGCCAGCTTTTCAACCCTTTCCCAAGTATCCCAGGAGACCATATTAGCTGTGGGGGCCCATGGGGCCAAGAGAGTCACAGTCTCCCAGACCTTGTTGGCTACAGAGTCTGAAATGTCTAGCCCTCGGCTCTTAAGCATATAATGAAATGCCCCCAGGGCCTGTTCATGCTTCTTAGAGGTTACAATACCCATACTAAAGGTCTCACTCACCCCGAAAGACCCATTGGCCTCAGCCGGTATCTCTTTCATTCCTCACACAGGGCACCAGTTGCGGGGGTCCTTCCCCGCACCCAGCACGATGGGCACCACCAAGGAGGCAGGGAGTCTTGTCCAGCAGGAGCTCATTTATTATTAAGGCTGAACAATATTTAAAGGCAAAAACCACAAGCATAGCATAGGCAGGGAGGCCAGCATCTAATCAGCTCAGAGGTCACGTATTAGCATGCAGGCCCTTCTCATAGCATAACTCAGTGTCCACGAGGTGATCATGCATCCTTCACTGGCTGAGCTTCAATCAGTATTAGTTCTCCTTATTGTTGCGTGCCAAGCTGGCCAGCTGGCTCAGCCTTCGCCTAAGCTGCTCGGCGCCATCTTGTTACAGTACCTCCACACTGTCCTTCCTCCTTGAGTTCTAGGTATCAAACTCAGGTTGCCAGATTTGCATGGCAAGTGCTTTTAGCTACTGAGCCAGTTTGCTGGCCCTTCACCTTGTTTTCTGAGATCAGGTCTCTTACTGAACCTGGAGCTCACCACTTTGGCTAGGCTGCCTGGCCGGCAAGCCCCAAAAGTTCTCTGGGATTGTAGATAGGTACTGCTGTGCCTGAGTCTTTACGAGGATGTTATGGGTCCAACTTCAAGTCCTCTTCCTAGTTTGTCACATTAGCAACTGAGCCATCTCCCCAGCCCTTCCACACTTCTTTTATCTGAGAGAAAACCAAGCCCCTCCCTCAGTTAGCTACTGTTATTTAAGCCTTCTGTTTCTAGCAAACCAGCTTCACTGTGAATGATACACTCTTCCCAGAGACAATAAGGATTGAAAAGCAGTGTCTAAGACCAGCAGTTAAAAAGCCAGCTTCATTGTGAATGATACTCATGCTTCCCAAAGATACTAAGGACTGAAGCAGGGCCTGGGAGTAGGGGTTAGCAAAATTTCCTGGTGAAAGGCCAGGCAGTGGCTATTTTTGGCTTTGAGAGCCATAGAGTCTCTGTCACAACCACTTGACACTTGTCATCTTGCATAAAGCTACAGAAGCTGCGTAAATAAAGAAGTGTGGCCGTGCCCCAGTAAAATGTAGTGTGTACACACTGAAATTTAAATTTCCTATGATTTTCATGTGTCATGAAATATTCTGCTTTTGATTTTTTTTAAACATAAAAACCACCCTTAGCTTGCAAGCCACAAAGAAACAAGACTTAGCTTTGGCTGGATGCAGTTCCTGCAGATCAACCAGGGATTAAGCAATGGAACCTATATTGTATACTTGTGAGTTATTTGTGAGCTTCTGGATGTTTCTATCTCACTTTTCTCCCTCCCTCCCTCCCTCCC
>NW_008353027.1:88176-95621 GCF_000622305.1 Nannospalax galili
AAGTATGTCATGTCTTCAGCAATTGGGTATTATGTTCAAGTTCTGGGAGACAAACCATGGCTGTGGCAATATCCTGTATTTTTTTAGGTGTCTCTTGTACTACTCTGAAAAACAAATTAAAGGGAGATTTTCATTGTCT
This sequence comes from Nannospalax galili, assembly GCF_000622305.1. NCBI lineage: Eukaryota > Metazoa > Chordata > Mammalia > Rodentia > Spalacidae > Nannospalax > Nannospalax galili. Next base: position 88,316 of record NW_008353027.1, read on the forward strand.
GGCACTGTGATTTTGTTATCTATACCTTAGCTATGCCCATGCCCTCAGCTTTACATGTTTTACAAAGCCTGATTATATGTGAATTTTTCAGTAAGAAATAATGCTTGGCTTATATTTTTACTAGTTTTATTGAAAAAACATTGAAAACAGACACAGTCCACACATGTGGAAACATATATTAGAATGAAAACAACCATAAACATTTAGTTTTTACATAATATAATGTATGGAAAATAAACTTGTAGCATATATCAAGTACTTCAGAGTTTATATGCAATGAATAATAGGAACAAGCCAAAGAAGTTAAGACATTGCTAGCAATATATTCATAAGACCACAAGAACAAAACAGACACATATACTTATGTGACTAGGACATTTAGAAGTCTAGCCTGGAATGTGAGATGAGTTTTGTATTTATATGACATGTGTTACAGAGGATGCTTAAAAATGAAGGAAACAGAGATAGGAGAAATTTTAATGTTATCTGATGGAAAATCTTTGCCTCCTTAAAGGTATATTAGGTGCAGCTATCTCTACTGATGCAGTAGTGGTACTTTTATCTAGGGGGTAATGAACAGCTACGTAATTAGACGTAAAGCCTTCTCAAGAGAAGGGAAATTATGGGTGGCATTGTAAATATAGCCAAATACACAGGGCTAGAGATTTCATGTAGCCTAAAGAAAGCACTATCTATGTCATATCTCTAGATAAATGAAATTTCTTACTGTATGCTAAATATGGATGCTTATACGTTAGACAAATATATCATATACCACTCATCAAAAAGCTTCTTTTTGCAAAAGATGGTGGCTATTAGAGAGTTCCACAACTGGTCACACCCAGAGAATAAGTGTCCGAGAGATATCCAGCCCTAAGTGACACATCTACACTGGAACCTCTACACCTAAGGCTAATAGAGTATAACAGAACAGTGGGTGGAGAGAATACTAGTGCATTGCTCAACTCCCATCAGTGAAGCTACCTTATACAGCAGAGTGAATGCACACAGAAGGCCACAAGTGACCAAGTTTTAGAGAATAAGAGACTGTAAAGTGCATGTCCCTGAATAGGTCTCCTATATTAAAATTCATCCAACAATACTCAGGGACCATTGTGGAGTAGGGGGAAGAAAGATTATAAGAGCCAGGCATGGTGCATGAACATAAGGAAACAGATTTGTAGGCCTCTGAGAAATTGTTCATATGAACTTTGCAACAGTAGTGACAGCATGCACAACACCCGTGCTGACTCAATTAGACAAAATCCCATCATAGAAATGGAGAAATGGGAAATAGGTGCCAACCTTAGCTAAGGAAGTATTGGAAACTGATTCCTGAAAGGTGAGGGAGAGTAGATCTTTAAAAGAGTGATTAGATAGGCTGATTAGACTCCAGTGGATGAAATTTCACTGAAGGATATCTGGGTATAAGTGCTTGACTGACTTAACATATATAACAAAATTCAGGAAATCTGGTGGGGGTCTTTAGGGGCCTAATTAAAGTCTATTTTATGAAATATAGAACTCAATAAAAGTATGCAGTGAAAAGGTATACTAATGAAAATAGCACTTTTTACAGTAGATGTTTATGTAGCTTTTTGCTGCTTTAAAAAATAAGTTGTGGGGCTAGCGAGATGCCTCAGTGGTTAAAAGCACTGGCTGCTCTTGCAGAGGACCTGGGTTCAATTCCTAGCACCCACATAGCAGCTGACAACTGTCTGTAACTCCAGTTCCAGGGAAATAAGTTGTCCTCTTCTGACTTCTGCAGGCATTGGCCTTCACAGGTGAACTTACATACATGCAGGGAATACACTCATACACATAAAATAGAAATAACAAATAAAATATTTTTAAAAAGTTGTTCCAAAAGTGATAAAATATTTGTTTCAGCTATATGTACCATTGGAGGTAAGGTACCCAGGAAGACATATGAAGGGCACACTCTGAGACACCAGAGACACTAAAAATATGAATGGACATACTGAGACTAAAGTTGTTTGGCTGGAGGATTATCTGAAACTTTCGTGAGCCCTTTAAGAAGCACATTGTGTTAAAGCATAGAAACGAATTCACCTAAAAAGGTGTTCCATTCAGTAAGATAAACAGGGAACTCAAAAACCTTGTGTTGATTTTGTTGCTAAGTTACAGGACATGTTATAAAAAGGTGTTTCCTGAGATGATGTCTGGTATATGCTGTTAAAAATGCTGGCTTTTAGGTGGGACATAGTGGTGCACGGCTTTAATCCCAGCACTGGGAGGCAGAGGCAGGTGGATCTCTGTGAGTTCAAGGCCAGCCTGGGCTACATAGTGAGTCCCAGGACAGCTGGGGCTACAGGAAGAACCTGTCTCAAAATGACCAGAAGAAAAAAAAAACAAAACAATGCTCACTTATAATAATGTTAATACTGAGTGCCAGCAGGTGTTATGCTTTATCAGAGCTGTTCACAGAATATTAAAAGATTACATTCGAGTTTGCCAGGGCATTGGCTCCCCGTCTTATAATGCTAATTTATCAGATGCTATCCTTCAGAGTGAAATAAAAGAAGTAAAATGCTTTAGATGTAAACCACAAGGGGCTATAAATAAATTGTTTAAAAAGCCAGCAAAAGACTAGTGCTTTTCCTGGTCCAGCTTCCCCAAGAATATGCCCCAGATGTAAAAAAGAAAGGTATTGGGCTAATCAATGCTGTTTTAAATTTGACAAAGATGGCAATCTTATTACTAACATAACTTCATAAAACTCATGTCTAGCCCCAGTCCTGGATCCCTGGAAACAATGTTAGAAAATTAATGCTGTCAGCATCTGAACAAGCACACAGATAGAAAAAATTATCCCATTGAATGATTAGATTCTATGTAATCTTATAACTTTGACTGTTCTACCTTTACAAACACCTGTTCCTTTAAAGACAGATCAAAAGATTTTATAAAAGGAGAAGGATAATAGTAATGAATCTTCCCTCTAAATTCAGTCTTTTAGTTCTACCTCTCATGAGAAATTGAGATATGGTTTTGTTTGAATCCATGGCTGATTAAATCATTGTGTTGTGATTAAATACTTCCTTTAAGTTTAAAATAATATACTAAAGGACTGGTTCTATTGCTGTTTTCCTGTCTTGTTATCGGTCTTAAGGACAGGAGAGCTGGACTTTTCTCTGTTGTTTGTCCATGGACTCCTTAATTTTTCTGCTGATAGTAGACTGTGCTATGAAGGACACAGAAATCCAGCAGTGGGTTCTGCTGAGGGGCAACAGGTATTCTTTTTCCCTCTGCCTGTGCACTTTCTAATGGCCTGGATTGCTGTGCTGGAGTTCGCTTTTTCCTCAGTCTGGGGGTTACTAGGTGAATAACATTGATGTTTATTTTTTAGTATGAACCACAGGCTATTAGGCTTTTTCTAATTGACTTAATGTTAAAAAATGTTAAATGCTAAGTATTAAATGTTTAAAAAACCTTTCCCAACCTATGACCAGAGTCCCAGATTGTTTGTTAATGTTTGAGTTTGGGATAAACAGTATAAAAAGAAAGAAATTTAAAATCTAAATGTATCTTTCGTAATAGAAATTAATTTTAAAATAAGCTTACATTAAATTACATTTGTAATTCATGATGTTTGCTGTTACTAACTTAATTCCTGATCGGTAACTCACATTTTAAAAAAAAAGAAACTCCAATGGACTCTCATATGAACATCTGAAAATTGCCCTGTTCCAACTTTTTTCTAGTTCCCTATCTAGAACTTGTAATGCTAATTACTCTTGTCTTTACTTCTCCTTCACATCTCTTATTCATGATTCAAGGACTTTCTTTTCCCCTTAGAGACAAGAGTTATGGAATTTGGGAGTCTTTTAGATAGACCCACTGAAGGGGTACTCCAATTGCTTTACCCTGCGTCCCTGTTCAGCATGGAAGAAGCCAGAGCAGTCTGCGTCCCTATTCCCTATTGGCATTTTGGGTAACCCCTTCAGGGGATGGGGTGATAGAAATAGGAGGTAGGAATTGGCTAGGCAGTTAGGGTAAGTAGACCCCAAGGAAATCTAGCACATTTCTTGGCTAAAAGTCAAATTGTCCTTGGTCCCGTTAACAACATACTCTGTTCCAAAGGCCAAAAATGTCAAAAGTGTTTGGGAGCTTGTCTCTAACCCTTAAAAGATTTTAGGGTTACCTCTTCAGAGGGGGAAATGTTGGAGGGGAAGGAGTGGTCATGGATTTAAACACCTTATATTCATGTATGAAATTCTTAATAAAGTTTTTGTGAAAGTTAAAAAAATAGAAAAAGCCTTTCATTTTTGTTTAATTTCAATAAAGCAGGTTATGATAAATGACCTTCTAAAAATCTTGTTCAGACTTATGGATGATTAATTATCTTTTAAGTTAATGAAAAACACTATTACCACTTCTCTTTTGTAAAAAGTTTTAAAACTAAAAATGCTAAATTTAGAAAAAAATAACAGTTATTAATAAGGGACTGTCTTTACAATATCTTAAAAATTGAGTTCGTTCTTAAATCCTCAAGTAAAAGCTAAAAATATATATTATCAATAAACTTTTACACTTAAATCATAGTTCTTGTCAGGTAATAGGGCACCTTCTTGACCATAGCTATGCCATGTTAAAGTTTAGGCTGACTCTAGTCTCTGAAATTATCAGGCAGTTGGCCCAATATATGGAAACACATGTCAGCTGAACACTGGTTGTCTTTGGAACAGGAACAGGTCAGAGTGTCCCAGAGTGCACCTGCTAACTGCAGATTTATGGCTTCTGTAGGTTATACTTGGCTTGCTTCTACAAAATAGTAATTGTTACTTAATAGAATGAAATTTTTTAAGGGGCTCTCCCTCTGTAAGCTTGGGAACTTAATCTTTTCACCCCTAGTTATGGTTTCTCTGTATAAAAGCTTACCCTAGAGATGGCTAGGAGCTACACATTTGGGTTCCTGACCCCCTTGTGTAGTAGCCCTAGTCAGTAACAACTTTCATTCCCCAAAACATTGTCTGAATGGTCTTCTCTGCTGAAGCACCTACAACAGTCAATAGCAAAAAGGGGGAAACATTAATTACTTAGTATCCCCCAAAAGTAAATTCTCACAACAGATGAGAAATTTATCTATGAACGTTTATTATATCTCATGGTATTAAAAAAAGGGTAATGAAAAGTTGGAAGGAAATGGTCAAAGAACATAGAAATGAAAATGTTTTAATTAAAATAAAAGATTTATGAATAAAGATTAAGATGATCAGGTGTTTCCAGAATAAAAGAGATAATAAAAAACATTTGAACAACAAATGATAAAGGTCTAAGTGGGTCTATTAAAGACAGAGTGTTTTGAGAAACATTAGAAAATATGCATATATGTATAAATATATGTAGATAGGACAAAATTTTTGTTGAAAATATTTTGAGAGCCATGATAGTGACACACACTTTTGGTCCCTGCAAATGGATCACTGCCTGGGACAGTTTGTGGAATAAGTTTACAGTTATGCAGCTTTCTCTTATGGCAAATCATTACAAAAATAACAAATTTCAGCTTTCCCCATTTACTCAATAGCCTTGTGTTTGATAGGTTGTCCTCTAAAGGACCAGTAACAGATGGCTGTCTTCTCTAGTTTATCTCTTCCTGACTGACTGCAAACTGGTTGATCCTTAGACTCTGCATAGGAAGGGAGGGGCAGAGGGAGACAGTCACCCCTCCCACCCAAGAAATCAGCCTTAAGTGCATGAAAGGGAGGCACTAAGGGGAGACACCTGGAAAGCCAGAGAGGAAGAGGAGGCTTCACCATCTTGGGCCAGGGATCTGGCTGCCACAGATCTGGAAGTCTCAGCTGACAGGTAAGGAAAAGAGCTCCAGGGTGTCTGTGCCTTTGTAAGTACCCCTCATCATCATCATATGCTCTGTTGGTAAGCCCAAATAAATATCTTTATTCTCTAAACTGCAGTTTGGAGAAATAATTTCTCAGTTGGCTGTAAGGACAGCAGGAGGAGGGAAGGTCTCAGCAGGCCTGAAACCGAGAGTGCTGGGGCCTCCCAGGAGTAATTTTTAATACACCTTGGATAACACTTCTAGTTACTGTGACATCTTTGTAACTGGAACAACAGATAACTTGCCTGTACCTCTCTATAGAAATCATTGTCAATAAAGACAGGGGATAAAATAAATTAAATTACTAAAACAAACACTGTGCCCCTGGTAGCCAGGTGCTGCAGAGATACTGAATTGTTATTATGATAATTGTTGTAGCATGCAAATAATCAAATTAAAGAAAAAGAAATAAAGAAATAAAGAAATAAAGAAATAAAGAAAGAAAGAAAGAAAGAAAGAAAGAAAGAAAGAAAGAAAGAAAGAAAGAAAAATTTTCAGTTTGTCCTCTGGCTTGTACCACACACCCAGTAACAGCCTCAGACTGGATGGAAGCAGACAAGACAATGAGTTACTTATAACTACTGAATAATGTCCTTTGTGTTTGTCTAAAATTTGCAAGTTTTACTTTTGGGATTTTTCACAAAACCCATGATAAATGCTTTAGGCTGTCATTAGAACACAGGCAGGGTGTTTTCTTTTTCCCATGAAGAGATAGCTGGGCTCAAGAGGAGCTAAGTTTTGCCTCCCTGTATTAGCTGGATACAGTCAGGGGGGAAAAAAAGCCACAAAAAAGCTATTTGGCAAGCTTGATGGGGATCCTCATTTTACTATCCATAGGTACATTATATGTGATATAATCCTCTCCTTCCTTCTGTAAAACCATAGCTGGTTAAGAAAAGAGATTACTTTTCTTTGTAATAGAACATTCTTTTTAAGATTTCTAAGATCACAGTTGTCATACCTGTATTTAAATTAATTCTTGTTAACAATTATAAAACTGACTTATGAATTTTGGTTCAAGGTTTCAATGTTACACAGTAATTATAAGTACCAGAATGGTGTTACCAACCTTCTAGAATGTTTAATACCAATACTTGGAGGACTATGCTAATCTTATCAGAAGGACTTAAAGGAACAATATTTTGTTCCTTGCCCTCCAAAGTCAACTAAGTCCCAGGGAAATATGGGGCATCTCAAAATGTCCTATAACTGTGATGAGTCATCTGTTCAGGTCCATTCTACACCTACATATTTTACTAATGCCTCACGTACAAAGGTTGCCTGTATATGACCAACTTATAAAGTTCTTGTTAGTCCATTCAATTGTGTTCAACAAAATGAACTATATGCCATATATCTTGTCTTAAGAGACATCAAGAGTCCTGCTAACTCTTTTTCTGACTCTGCCTATGCTGCTCACATGATTTCATTACTGGAAACTAA
>NW_008353027.1:96145-100087 GCF_000622305.1 Nannospalax galili
TAATAATAATAATAATATTAATAAATAATAAATACATATACTTGATAATTTGTTAGAGGTATTTGCTATTTTAGATATATCAAAAAGGATTAAAACTGATAATGCACCTGCTTATCATGCTAAGCTTGAAATGTTTTTTGGTTTCCTTTGGCATAGTTCATGAGACAGGTATACCTTATAATTTCACATGACAAGTTATCATGGAAAGAAAACATGCTACACTAAAACAATATTTACAAATGCAAAAAGGCAGACTGTTAGAAATTCTAGGCATACCATGGAACAGGTTATCTAGAACTGTATGTACTTTAAATTTTGAAATTTAAGCAGAAGATGGGACCATGGAATACCATCGGGTGCAAGAACCACAAGGCCAGACCCCACCTCTGGTGTCAGTATGATATAAGCAGACTGGCCATGACTTGTGGCAACCTGGGTATGTGATGATGTAGGATAAAGGATATGCTTGTTTCTCCACAGACTCTGCGTGGGTCCACACAAGAACGTGAAGCCTAAACATGAAAAGGAGCTTCAAATATTGGGAACCACTGATGGAGGATCGAGGATTGGTTCAATAAAAAGCTGGTGACAGTCCCAAAAGATGAGACAACAGAGCAGATAAATCAAGCACAGATTCCGATTTGGAGAAAATGAAGAAATTGGGTCAAGAGTGGAGCTTGCTCTTCTACGTGCCCAACACAAAGTTTCCCCCCTTGGGATGGTTTTTAATGATATTTGCTTTGATCCATGCTCAAGGATATCTAATTTCCAAGTGGCTGGCATAAGAGTGATCTTCACATACCAAATGAATTGTTTCTATCCTGTAGGGCTTGTTGTTTGGTACAGTATGGGAAAAAGGTCTTTAGTCAAGTAAATGGTGGTTTGGGAGACTGGAGGAATGCTTCTGACCAGTCAGTCAGACATAATATTAGTTTCAATATTGTCAAAGACACACTAGAGGTCTGAGATGCTGGCTTATATGCATATGCTAAGATTAAAAAGGGAAATCAAGATATTTACAGAGCAGTTAATGCTACAATTCCATTGTAAAACTGTTTCTAAACGGTTGGATTCCAATATATGGTTGCATTTTACTCAAAGTAGGCTGCAGATAACTTATTTTGTGTACAGGGTCTCCTCAAGAGGAACTTGACTTTAAATCATACCTTATCTAAAGGTAATTCACTCCCCTTGGACAGGACATTTTTCTGGAAAAACCACACCTATTGGGCTTTACCTGCTCAATACATTGGGGCATGTAAACTTAGACAAATTGCCCCAGTACTACTAACTCCAAAAGACAAGACTGTGAGGTTTTTACTCTCTCATCAGGGTGCAGTGACAATCTTCAACTGCTTAACTGTACTGCTGTGGTTGTGACAACAGCCTTCCTGATCCCCATTCCTGGGCTTGTTACAGGCATGCAGAAATAAAATATAAAAATAGCTGGTATTCTCAGTAAAATCACCAATAACACTCCTATTTTTAAGGAGATCATTCAAGATGTGGGAGAACTTTGAGTTGCTGTTCTACAAAACTGGACCACCAAAACTTATCTGTTTCTAAAAGAGCACTTGGGCTGTGGGCAATTTCCTGACATGTATTTAGTATTTCTGATTATTCTCATTAAGCAGAATAGCAAGCATGATCCCTCAAGGATGAGGTTGCTAAAATTTCTGTGGACTCTGTTCCATGGCCTTTGTGGATACAATGGTTTATGCCTTTTCTTGATCCTGTAGCACTTATTGTTCTGTTTCTTGTTTGTGGGCCTGTCTTACTTCCAATCATTATGCAGACTATACGCTGAATATTGGCTCCAGTGTTGATATATATATTTGAGCTTTTGTAATTTCATACAACGGTTCTTAATCAAATTTAAACCCTAACCCTGTCTTGCCACAAAACCTCATATTTTCTCCCATACATGTTAAGTCCTATTCATTAAGGCATTTATACCCAAATGTCCTTCAGTGAAAATGCATCCACTGGACTCTGTTCAGCCCATCTAGTGATCATATGTAAGTCTCCCTCATCCAGCAGCACTCAGTCTTAAATAGTCTAATGCTGACCAGCCACCTATTTCTCTCCTCCCCTTTGGGCGCTTGTTTAATTGAGTTCACATGGGTCCTGTGCTTCATGCCACCATTGCCACAAGTTCACACATGCAAGCTTCCAGTGGTCTCGAAACCCCTGCTTCCCTGTGTTCATGAATCAGCCCTCGCTCTTATCATCTTTCCACCTCCTCTTTCATAATGATCCCTGAGCCATGGATGGATGGGGGTTCAAATAGGAATCCTAACCTACTTTCTACAGTTTCTTATTATTTCAAACTTGGCTAGTTGTGGTCTTCTTGTTCTACTATGTTCCATGAACCTTACTTGTAGAGGTTGAACTGTAGATGTGTCACATAGTACTGGGTATCTCTTAGATATATGTTCTCTGTGTCTGACCAGATGTACAATTCTACAGTAGCCTCCAACTGTTGCCAAAAGAAGCTTATTTGGTGAGTGCTGAGTGGTATGCTTATCTGTAAATACAAGGATAGATATTTTTTCTTACAGAAGACCCGGGTTCAAATCCCAGCACCCACATGACAGCTAACAACTGTCCTTAACTCCAGTCCCAGGGGATCCGACAGCCTTTTCTGAACTCCGCCAGCATTTCACAACACGGGTGCACATACCTACACGCAGGCAATACACACACACAGAGACACACACACACACACACACACACACACGCATAAAATAAAAATAATAAAGTTAAAAAAATTTTTTTCTTTGTTTTGAGATATGAGGCCTATGCTCTTTCTGGGGAGATAGAAAAATAAAAAGGCAGGGAGATGAAGGGACTGTGAAATGGTATTCCAATGGCTTTAAAAATATGCTTGGTGGGGCTGGAGAGACGGCTCAGCAGTTAAGAGCGCTGACTGCTCTTGCAGAGGACCTGGGTTTGATTTCCAGCACCCACATGGCTATTATGAACCATACTTAACTCCAGTTCCAAGGGAATCCAAAGCCCTCTTGTGACCTCCACAGCATTGTGCAACACGGGTGCACTCATATCCATGCAAGCAATATACTCAAACACATGAAATAAAAATAATAAATAAAATATTTTAAAATAAAAAGAAGCCATATATATGGTAAATATGGTAAATTTAACTGAACCTTGAACATGTATGCCTTGGAGAGCCTTGTTTCATGAGGAAGTTTATACATGGATGCTTGCTAAGGAGTTATTTCTGGAATGCTGGTAACTCCCCTAGTTTCTCAGGAAACACTTTGATCTCTCAAAGCATAATATGTTGGCACTGTTATCCTGCTCATTATATTGTACTAAATTGTTACATTCTAGACTCTTTATCATTATTCACTGTTCTGTAAAACATTCAGCTGTAGTGCCAATGAGTATGAGTATAAAAGCAGAGATGCCTGTACTTTTAGCACTTGAGTGTCTGAAGAAATAAAAGTCAAGAAACCACATGAGTCCCATAATCTTTCAGTTCCATGATAATCCGTTCAGGTCTTGTGGCTGCCCCATTGGCAGCCACATTTAGCCCAGATAAACATAAGAAAGAGTATACCTAAATGAAGAAAATCAGGGGAAACATCACAACGCACACCAAAAAAATCCAGAAGAGTGAATTAGAATACTCTAAAAATGTATACTGAATTAAATTAAAAAATCTAAATGAAATGAACGAATTTCTAAAATTATGGAAAACATCAAAGTAAAACCAAGAAGAGATCAAGAGACTCCAGATAAACATAAGAAAGAGTATACCTAAATGAAGAAAATCAGGGGAAACATCACAACGCACACCAAAAAAATCCAGAAGAGTGAATTAGAATACTCTAAAAATGTATACTGAATTAAATTAAAAAATCTAAATGAAATGAACGAATTTCTAAAATTATGGAAAACATCAAAGTAAAACCA
>NW_008353027.1:100724-103321 GCF_000622305.1 Nannospalax galili
TGCTTATAACCTCTACTAACTAGCATGAAATAAATTTCCATGCTTCCTCCACAAATATAATACATTTTTTTAAATTTGTTGCTTTTTGTGTGTGTGTATATCACACTGAACATCCCAAACCATCATATTCAACTATACACCCACTTCCCAGATGGCACCCTCCCATAGACTTCCTCCCCCAACTACAGCCCATACACTCTGATATCCCTGCTACTGTATGGTGTGTTGTCGGCACCCCAAGCCATTCCCCACTACTTGCCCTTCTGGTGAATCTAGTCAGCCTGTCTAGAGGTTTTTGTTTGAGGAGGGTCAGCTGTTCCTCAACTAGCAGCAATCAGTTGTCAATATTCCTTTAGACAAGATTGGGGTCTGCTGTTCATTTTCCCAATTCCATGCTGGGATGCTATCTGGGAGTCACTTTGGCCACCCTGGCCAACAACTCAAAAGAAGGTATCGCCTGTCTGGCATTGTTGCTTGTTATGTAGCTTTTAGCTATACATATGGACTCTTAAAAAATTATATTGGCCCCTTTAATCTTTGGTTATATATTCCTTTTGGTTGTTTAAGGCCATAGAGTTGGACCAGATAAACCGATTTATTTTTACTCTTAACGTCATTTGAGTATCTGTTCCTCAGGGATCACATGGGCTTGGGAGGAGTCCCTGGCTCATTTCTTTTACCAGCTCTGCCTATAAGAAGATAAGTCAAAGGTCCTGCTCAACCATGGTTGGCTTCCCTTGCTCACCTCCCTCTGCTTCCCTGGACCTGCACCACCCACCTCAGGCCTTCAAGCCTTGACTCCTCAAGCCTCATTCACCCTCCCATCTCCCCCACCAGTCTCTCCTAGTTTGGGTCCTGCCCCATTCCTTGTTCTGGGGCCCCAGACACCTGGGGAACCAATACTGCTTCCTGAGCCTTTTCATCCAGACGAACTTAGTGCCTTCTCTTGGCCCCAGGAGCATTGCTTCTGGGCCTGGCCCTACCCTCATCTCACTCTGCTTCCCTGGGCCTGTGCCACCTGCCAGCCTCTTTATGGGACAAAGGGGCTGACCTTTTCACCCAGACCAACACAGCTCCTCAATGCAGTCCCCAGGAGTCCTTGGGGTCTCTTCCCACCCCATCTTCCTTGAATCTCCGGGAGGCACAGCCACAAGCTGCCCTAGACCAGCATCTTTCCTGGTCCAGGCTACCAGGCCAGTCCAACCCCCAAACACCTGAAGCAAAAATCGTTCATGGAGGGATCCAGACCATAGGAGAAAACCTGAAAACATCTAACCCTCATCTGAATTGGGCCTCTGTGGGAACTCCTGAAGACAAAAGTAATCCGGCCACTCCAATATAAAATCAAAAGAGAGACCTGGTAGCTTAGACAAACAAGCCTTTCATGCCCAAAAAGTAAACCACAAAAACACAAAGTTCACAAAAGAAGGAGACCTAAACTTGAAGGCCTGAGTCTCACACAGGAATCAGAAACTACAAAAGAAATTTACATGTCAAAATCACAGAGTAAAAATAATAACATGAAAAACCAAACTAACATGTCCACACCAAATACCAATAGTCCTCTAGAGGAGTACAATGAGAACCCCTTAGAGATAATGCAGGACATGGAACTCAAAAGAACAATTATAAACATGATAAAAGAATTTAGTGAATTTAAAGAACACATAAAAAAAAGAAATCAAAGAACTGAAGCAAGATTGGAATAAACTTCTGAATGAATTCAGAAAAGAGAACTATTGAAGAATACTCAGGCTGAAATGAAGAAGGAAGTGAAACACTCAGTAAGCCAATTAGAAATGACAGAAGAAATCCTCACCAATATGATGAACGAAATGGAGAACAGAGTACAAAACTGGAAGATAAAGTGGACAAATTAGGCCACTCAAGCAAAGATTATGAAAAACTTAAGAAATCACAAGAATGGAATATGCAGGAATTGAATGATACCATAAAAAGACCAAACATACAAATCATAGGCATACAGGAAGGAAAAGAATCCCAAGATAATGGCATGGACCAGACCTTCAACAGAATCATGGAAGAAAATTTCCCAAAATTAAAGAAAAACATGCCCATACAAATACAAGAACTGTATAAAACACGAAAAAGATAGGACTGGAAAAGAAATTCTACACGGCACATCATAGTAAAAATACTACACGTACAAAACAAAGAGACAATTCTGAAAGCTGCAAAAGAGAAACAGCAAGTCATATATAAAGGAAAACCCATCATGATTACAGCTGAATTTTCAGTGCAACCTATGAAAGCCAGAAGAGCCTAGACCAAAGTATTCCCAGTTTAAAATGACCACAGATACCAACCCAGATTACTAGACTCAGCCAAAATATCTACTATAGTTGAAGGGGAAAGAAAAATCTTCCATGACATAAATAAGCTGAAGGAATTCATGTCCACAAAACCAGCCCTTCAGAGAGTTCTGGAAGCAATACAAAAAGATGAAGAAAGGAATGACTATACCCAAGGGGTTGTGGAAAGAAATTCAATGAAGGTGTAACTGTGGAAAAGTACAGCTATATCAAGAATGTAAAGAGAAATAAAAATGACAGGATTCAATACACATATTTCATTAA
>NW_008353027.1:103452-104721 GCF_000622305.1 Nannospalax galili
TATAACAAAACCAATATTTTTGTTGTCTGAAAGAAACTCATCTCACTTTCAAGGGCAGACACTATCTCAAAGTGAAAGAATGGAAAAAAAAAATATGCTAAGCAAATCACACCAAGAAACAAGCAGGTGTAGCAATTCTAATATCTGACAAAATGGACTTTAAACTAAAACTAATCAGAAGAGATAAAGAGGGCCACTTCATTCTGATCAAAGGAACAATGAATCAAGAAGATATTACAATCATGAACATATATTCACCAAACTCTGGCGCACACAACTTCATAAAAACAATACTACAGGACTTTAAGACCCAGATTAACTCCAACTCATTAATAATAGGAGACTTCAATACCCGAATGTCTCCATTAGATTGGTCAATAAGGCAGAGAGTTAACAGAGAGACGTCTGAATTAAACAATTCCATATATCAAATGGACTTAACAGACATCTACCTAGTATTCCACCCAAGCACCAAAGGACATACTTTCTACTCAACACCCAATGGAACCTTCTCCAAAATCCATCATATACTGGGGCACAAAACAAACCTCAACAAATACAAAAAGAGTGAAATAATTCCATGCATTCTATCAGAACACAATGCAATAAAGCTTACAATCAACACCCGAAGAAGCCTAATCACCACGTGAGCACATGGAGGTTAAACAACACACTCCTGAATGATGAATGGGTCAAAAGAGAAATAAAGAAAGAAATAAGAGTATTCCAGAAATTAAATGAAAGGACAATACAACACGACAAAACCTCTGGGACATGCTGAAAGTGGTCCTTAGAGGGAAGTTTGTAGCTCTAAGTACCTACATCAAAATATCTGAAAGAAACACACACACACACAAAAAAAAAACTCAACAGACTTGTAAAGCAACAGAAAACCAAACGCAAACCCAGTAGACAAGAAGAAATAAAAAAATTCAGGGTAGCAATTAATTAAATTGAAACAAAGAAACCATAGAAAGAATCAACAATTCCAAGAGCTGGTTCTTTGAAAAGTTAAACAAGTTTGTAAGACTGCTAGCCCAGTTAACCAAAAGAAAGACCACCCCCAAATCAACAAAATCAGAAATGAAAGGGGAAACATCACAACAGACACCGGAAAGATACAAAACATCATAAGGGAATACTTTAAAAACATATATGCTACTAAATATGAAAACCTAAAAGAAATGGATGGATATATAAAGGCATGGGAAGCACCCAAACTAAACCAAGAAGAGATTAACAGCTTAAACAGACCCATAACACAAAAAG
>NW_008353027.1:104731-105533 GCF_000622305.1 Nannospalax galili
TTGAAACAGTAAGACAAAACCTCCCAACTACAAAAAGCCCAGGACCAGATGGATTTGAAGCAGAATTCTACCAGACATTTAAAGGAGATCTACATCCAGCACTACTTAATTTATTCAAAAAGATAGAAATGGAGGGAGAACTTTCAAATTCCTTCTATGAAGCAGCATCACTCTAATACCAAAGCCAAGTAAAGGTACAACCAAAAAAGAAAACTATAGACCCATATCCTTAATGAACATAGATGCAAAAATTCTCAACAAGACACTTGCAAACTGCATACAGACACACATCAAAAAGATCATCCACCATGGTCAAGTCAGCTTTATCCCAGAGATGTAGGGATATTTCAATATACGTAAGTCAATAAACATCATAAACCATATAAACAAGCCCAAAGACAACAACAAAATGGTCATCTCAATAGATGCAGAGAAGGCCTTTGACAAAATTCAACACACATTTATGTTCAAAGTCCTAGAGGGAATTGGACTGGAGGGAACATACAAAGACCTCTAGATAGGCTGACTAGATTCACCAGAAGAGCAAGTAGTGGGGAATGGCTGGGGATGCCGACAACACAGCAAGCAGTAGCAGGGATATCAGAGTATGAGGGCTCTAGTAGGGGGAGGTAGCCTATGGGAGGGTCCTGTCTGGGCAGTGGGTGTAAAAATAAATAAATTTTTTAAAAATTAAAAAATATAATTCTTCAAAGCATAAAAATTTGCTCCTTTATAGTTGGTGGATGAGCATCTCGCAAAATGTCCTGTAAAGGTGGTGGGTCATCTGACCTCTTGATCAAGG